>NC_135501.1:192476628-192545540 GCF_052857255.1 Amblyomma americanum | reverse complement strand
CGGCCGTCAGTGAGCGTAATCTCTTCTCAGCCCCTACTCAGGGGCCGTATATAAAGAATGAACAGATAAACGATCGGGGGGGGGGGGGTGAACCGGTTGAATGCGAAATGGCTCCCTCTGCGAAGCCCGTCACAGCGACATAAAGCGTTTAACGCCGCACCGCCTTTTCATCGATAACCGAGTCGTTAAAAGAACGTGTACTAACGCTGCGGGCTCTGAGCTTTGACGAGAAAGGGGCGTGGCGGATAAAGTAGCCGGTAAAGTAAAAGACACTTTACGAGTCGAGCACTGAAAAAAGCATTCGCCCTATAAAATGGTAGAGCGACGCCTGGAAGCGCTTACGGCTCAGAACCCAAGGACGACTGCGAGCCAGAGAAGGCCTCTGGACAACCTGAGGCGAACAATAAGGCTTTCTGCGGGACCCCCTATCCGGTTCATTTTATGCACGGCGCCGTGAAGATGGCCGATGTTGATAGGGGGACGTGCTCAGATATCTCTTTCAAATACGCTGTTGCCAGACATACAGCAGCAGCTTGAAGTAGGCCGTTAGAGACCGCGGGACGCCGTTGTCACATGGCCTCGGCTACCGCGGGGTGCATACGGCCGTGTTTATAACCGCCACTGACTGCGCGCGGTCTTAGCTTTGATGCTGGCGGTTTCTGTTTTGTTCGAGGTATACGACCACGCGTTGTTTGGGGCGATGCAAGAATGACGGGACTATGGAAGGGTGACCTTTATTATCCTCTATTTTTAACGGTGAAGGCTAAGAGAAATTAGAAGCGGACCGAACTGGTCTGCCTCTATACGTTTGCTTGGGTCTCATGCCTTTTTTATGTCGTTTCGATATCGACTTCTGCTGTGGCTTTTATCTGCTTCTGCTTTTGAGATCACCTCCTGTTTATATTGTTTCCCCCGTTATCCCTTCTCTTGCTCCGAAACCAACCAACTAGCGTGAGATGGTTGATGTCGACACACTTTCTTTTGCAACTCTTTCAATTGCTTTGTTTCTGCCAAAATTTATTTCTTGACTATATAAACTGTTCTATTTATAATCGGCTTTAAGCCTGGCAAAGCATTCCTTGCACGAGCTTGTTCTCAGAATTATTCATTTTTTTTAATATTCCGTTGAGAAACGGTCACATGGGTTGTACTTTCAGCAAATGTCGCTTTCTGTTGGCCCTGCCTCCCGCATTGGCCTTTTTAGGTGAGTGTGGTTTTGGGATGCTTTTCAAAAACGAAGTTTCCCTTCTCACTTGTCTACCTGTTCGCTGCCTTTCGTTTGGATGAATAACCTGGTAAAATTTTAAAAAATAAAATGAATGCGGTCACTGACCAAATCATGAAATTCAAGGCGTTTTGGAACCTCGTACGAGTTCCTTGATCACTCATTCCAGTCTAATGCCTGACCAGACGAATTCTCCTCGAGCCATTGATTATGTTAACCTTGTCATATCTGTTCGTAAACTTGAGTTCTTGGGATGTGCCCACAAGCAGCTCTCGCTTTCACCGCTCCGAAGTTACAATTCCTCCAAAGCCCCTAAGCGGGACGCCTAAGTTCCCTGCATTTAACAAACTACCCCCCCCCCCCCCCCCAAACATCATCTCCAAGAACCACATCCTGAAGACGCGTTTCCAGAAGCCCTGGAAAGAAAAAGATAAAGGACAGACGAAATGGGGAGGGGAGGGGGGGGGAGTGTTGGAGTTCTGGTTGAAAAGCGAAAGCAGCCACGTCATCACAGAGCGCTACGCCCAGAGAAAAAAAAAACAAAAATAAAAGAAAGTTGAAGGCGGCGGGGAGGGGGTAGTGAGGCATCGACAACGGTTGCGCCGGTCGCTGCGTGCCGAAGAGGCGGCCAGCTTCGGCGGCGGCGTTTTTATGGTCCTCCCGTTTCCTCTGTCGCCCAGTGCGGTATTCATGCTCGGATGCTGTGTGCGGGGGGGGGGCATAAAGACGAACAATGGGGAAGCCGAAGCGATTGATAGCGCGCTCCCCGAGTTTCTCGGTGTAGCACGGCCGCTGCTGCTGCTGCTGCTGCCCGCCGTGTGCGCCGGCTCACTCCCTGCGGTCTGTAGCAAGCGACGCTGCGGGAGGCAGAAAGTGCGTACCGCATCGACGCGGATGCAATGGGAGGAAGGCGAGTGAAATAGCGGAGCGCGCAGGCAGATATGAAAAGCTGTAGATTACGAATTCCAATCTTTTTTTTTTCATCCTTACAACCAATAAGCTTATCTATGTGCGGAGAAGAAACTCTGGTCTATACGTGGCTCGGTTTGAAATGTCCGAGTTGAAGTTAAGAGGATGAAGTTGGACTGAAAATTCCACGTGACGTGAAGAGAGAGCCTGCTGTCTGGAACAGAGCGCAGTGGGCGCGACGGACGCGTGATAGGCCGGCTGACACATTTCCTTTTGCATGCATGTCCATCGTTGTCGGACGGCTACAATGGTGATGCCGACTATGGGACCCTTCGGCCTTCAGCAATCTTGCCAGCATTTACTTTCTCTCTCTCTCTCTCTCTCTCTCTCTCTCTCTCTCTATATATATATATATATATATATATATATATATATATATATATATATATATATATATATATATATATATATATATATATATATGTCTTGCATCCGCTAATCGCCATTCATGGCTTCTGTTCGCAAGGCAGAGTTTATTGCATCGCTGAAATTGGACACTTTCACCAAACCGCTCATGCTTGCACATGACGAGAACAAGGGTCGTCCCCGCATTCGCCTTCAAAGAAAATTGATGACGGCTTTCGCATCTCCCGAAGGCGATCTCGACGCTTAGCTGATATAGGGCTCCTACGGGCTGCAGCTATAGTGGGGAATATGGAGGATGGAGGCGTGGCCAGAAACGCTGCAACCGCGCAGCAACAGCGTGTTCACATTCTTCAACGGGCTGTCAAAAGTACACACGCCCGGCTCCGAAGAGCCACATCCGCGGATTGATATCTTTAGAAGACGGACACTAATCATGAGAATGCTGAGCGCCATTGAGCACTTCAGTAAATTCCCAAACCTGGTGCCGCACTTTGCAATCGAGGAGTCGGACTCCAACTAGCCACAGGCTCCTGTTTACTGGCGTTTCTCTTTAACCTAAGTGAGCATACGCGTTGGTTGAAGCGAACGCTACAGATCATGTTCGTGCATGGAGGGGGGGGGGGGGGGATGCATAGTCAGGCGCAACCATTCATAGCTGCATGAGATGAAGGTGTGCGACGAAGCCCACTTTTCTTGGTTGCCAACACATCACTTGACAAGTAGCAGCAGTTGCAAGCGTACATACTTTGAAGCACTTTCACCATGCGTTGCACGCTGAAATAACCGAACCTGTAACCTGCACACTGGAAACAACGGCATTCCCATTACTAATGAGGACTACTTTATCCAGGCTTTACGAGGCATACATGAGGTAAGTTCGCGTTATTGGCTTTATATACGCTAAGCATTTAGTAGCAGGTGGTTTTATTGAAAATAATAATAAATTTAAGAAATTTAAGAAAATAATTTAAATAATTTAAGAAAATGAAGAAAGTATACGTGATTTCACGTGACTGGCTAAGCATCAGGCAAATGAAGCATCGGTAGCGGGGCAGTACCTGTAACCTGTGACACTTTGCAGTCGGATACAACTCAAGAACGCAGCGGCATTTCCCAGTCAAAGGACCTCCTTCCAGCCAATGGCGCCGGCCGATTCTCATGACTCTGCTAGCGTGACAATGCAGGGAGCGACGTACGCCACAAGGGAGAGAGGGGTCTATTCCTGACCATAGATGGAAGGGATTAACATCTATACTACTCCCTGCTTTGTCACACAAGCAAGGTGATGAGAACCGGCCGACGCCATTGGCTGGAATGGCATCATTTGACGGGGGAAAAGCCCCTGCGTTCGTGAGTTGTATCCGACTTTAGTTTTGTAGACGTTTGAGGCGGAGCATACCCAACAATTCTGGACAAAAGCGTTTATGAACGCAGTTTTTGCATATAATGAAAGATTTCACTACAACAATCAACATATCCGCAGATCACCCGACGGTAGTCTTGCATTTTGTTTCCCATTAATATCTTTACAATCGTTACAAGCGTTCCCCACTGGTTTTCTATAGAAGTCTTAGCTGTTCGGTGCGATCGATGGAAACACTTCAGAAGAAAGATTTTGCTACATATCAGAAGGGTGTACCCTTACCTTCAATACTTCCATAATAGTATCTTACAATTTTCCAATTTTAAAAATTTTTGTCCGAGAATGTTGGACTTATGCTTCAACAACAGCTGTTGCGAAAGGTGCTGTGCCACCCTTGAATCATATTGAGACAAACTTTAGGGACGGGTGCTTAATATAAGAAAAAAGTAGCTTAATTTAGGAACATAAAATTCTATAGTGCGAGCAATTCCAACGACTTTATTTGACAGAGCTCAAGAAATGGACCGGAAGGAACTCATACGTTGAACAATGCAGGTGCGATATAGAGTCAGCGTCGTTTGTCACCGAAGGAGATGACGTCACCCTGGAAAATAGGTGTTGTAGAAGGGGTGTTGGCTGTTGTGAGCGACCGGAGAGGTTTACGCTACTCTGCCGATGTGTATGTGTGCTGCCGACAGACAGGCGCACCAATCACCTGAATCGAGAAAAAGCCGCGTAGTCGCCGCTATATGGCCTGCACCAACCCTCGTCAGTAAAGATACATTTGCAGGAACTTGTCCAATATATGCGTAAGACAGACGTAGCCATGTTTTGATCACCCGTTGAAAAGTATCTCTTGATGTAACCAATTTACTGAACTAAGCATCTACCCCTTCCGCCCCCCCCCCCCCCCCCCCTTCCCTAAGGAAAAAAATCTCTTTTTAGTGCTATTGCGATGGACGGTGACTTACACTAAAAAAAAAAAAAGTTGCTTCAATACGTGTCAGCACGGTAGTTGGGTCAGGTCTCTAACGTTAGACTACGTATAAATGAGTGTGTAGGAGCATGGAAAAATAAAAAAGTTAACAGTACATGATGTCGACGTTAACGAAAGTTTTCTGCGGCGCTTGCAACGTTATTCCGGTGTACCAAGCAAGGCAACGCAAGTTCGTAAAGAAATGCACGTCGCTCTAATAGTCTCTCTCCTACGCAACCCTCGCACTCGAACGAGCCCCCGTCTACTACATAGAACCACTTAATGTTTTTCTTCTTTCCTGAATTTTTCTGAACTCTGACTCTGCGCGGCACCTGCGGGCTGTAAATCACATTGTCGCCAACGACGGCGCATATTACGCAGCTAACGAAACATGCGGCTTTCTCTTTTATGCGCCCAGTACACATAATGGCGAAATTCGTGCACACTTCGTCGCCTACACCTGCGCCGAGGACTTTTTTTTTTTTTTTTCATACGTCTATCGGGGCTTCTGGCTGTGTGCGGTACGTGGTGTAGCGCGTTATAGGGTGCATTAATACACGTATACCGTATACGCACAGAGAGCAAAGCGCTTGTCTTGAACACGTTCTGGACGTGTTTCGGGCTGAACACGCGATATCTAGCAATAACATCGGGTAAAAATGGTCTGGATGTAAGCATGTGCAGTTGATTTCGTAGGATTTCATCGTCAATTTTTTGCCTTCCTGAACGCAGCGACTTTAGGAGCTGCTGAACACAGAGTTCGGAGGTCTTATACTTGTTTGGTTTATTGGTTTATTGGGGTTTAGCGTCCCAAAATGACTCAGGCTATGAGAGACGCCGTAGTGAGGGGCTCCGGATAATTTCGTCCGCCTGGGTTCTTTAACGTGCACTGACATCGCACAGTACACGGGCCTCTAGAATTAATAATAATAATTGGTTTTTGGGGAAAGGAAATGGCGCAGTATCTGTCTCATATATCGTTGGACACCTGAACCGCGCCGTAAGGGAAGGGATAAAGGAGGGAGCCTTCATAGAAATTCCGCCGCCGCAGCCGGGATCGAACCGGCGTCTTTCGTGTCAGAAGCCGAACGCTGTAACCACTGAGTCACCGCGGCGGGTATCGTACACTTGTGTTTTGCCCTCTTTACTAGTTTACGCTTGTAACTTCCTATTTGGTACGTGGATGATGAGTACTAGGCGGTGCTCTTGCCATTGCTGCATTTCCTTTGAATGTGGGCTGCCATGCATGAATGGGTGACTACTGCAGCTTCGTTTCGGCTGATTTACAAAAAAGTGTGTTATGGTGTGAGAAATGTGTTGGCATGGGCTCAAACATCTTTCGCTCGGAGCGTTTGCGATCAGCATGCCGTGACCATTCACGATCATTTCGACCTGTTATATAGCTGTGGTTCTTGCCTTCCGCCTACGTACAACGTTCAGAGCAAGGCGTTACGCGTCAGCTACATCCATACCCCCGCCTCAGCCCGACGGATGTCGTAGTCATATATCAGGGTGTTGTTCTTCAGCAGCGTTTCAAAGGCCTTTTTTTTACGCGACAACGTTAAGGGACCCGTGTCGCAGAAAAGCCGGCGCTGGCCCCGGAGTCGAATTGGCCGTGAGCGATAAATCATCTTTGGGCGACAGGGTCATGACGTCACAGCCACATGACGTGACGCGAGAGTTTCATACACACCACAGCTCCCGTGTTAAATGTCACGTCGCGGAGAAAGTTAGGTGGGCGGATGAGATAAATAAGTTAGCGGGTATAAGGAAGCCGCAGCTGGCGCAGAACAGGGCTATAATTCGATAGATACGGGAGAGGCTTTTGCCCTGCAGTGGACGTAATCAGGCTGATTATAAAGATGATGATGATATTAACGCCATAGCGTTAAAGCCCCGTTCGGTGGGAAACCTGGCGGTAAACCTAGGAAAACCTGGGGAAGCCTGGAAAACCGCTCTGTCCTTTTGGTCGGGAGCTGGGCATACTACCTCTGCATCACTGGGCAACGTTCGTTCATTGAAATAAATAGGGGCCTTGTACGAATACCTCACATCGCACAGTAGGCGATTGCACTGCAGGAACACTTAATAGAGTCACACATCACGTCCACCAATTAAAATGGACGCTGATGAATAATAAAGCAGTATGTGATGGCAACAAGCGTGTCGATTTTTGCGAAAGGATGCGTCAGAGGACTCCCAAGTGACCTCAGGGAGAAGAGTTGCAATCTGGGACAGATGGTACACGGTGTTGAATAAATAAAATAGATGACGAAGGACAGAGAAGAGACGAGACAGACTATCCAGTCGGAATATCCAGTCAGAATATCCTTCGTCGTTTGACTTGTTCACTTATTCAAGGCTACAGGAACTTCTTAACGCTGTCGCGTCTTACTCTTAAGGTGAACTTAAGTGTCCCCCATGTTTTAGTGCGCTAGCACTTGCAGTGGCTATTCACCGCAGTTAGCTGTTGTGTGTTCGTCTGCTTGCGGTCTGTCTATTTGTCCTGAAGCCGTCTTTGTGGCAGGCTGTGGTGGGCTGTGGTGGTCTTTGTGGTGGGCAACCTGCCCAGATATGTATATGCACGTATACCTAGCAACCTGCCCACCGTGTCAGGCGGCAGCTCATTTGATCATGAGAGGCCCCTCGGGAAGGCCAACCTGAATTGCAACCAATGTCCCACCGATGGCAGCACCTGCCATGGAAGGGCAGTGGCGCATCGCTTGACCGCTGCACCACTGCGCCAGGAGTAGTAGGAGGACTCCCAGCGATATATGAATGGAGAGAATGACCAGTTCCACGTATATGGATATTAACCCACTATCGCCATCCGAACAACTGCCATCCGTGAACACTGGATCTGAACACCGGAACCGAAGGGAAAACAGAACTGCTAGCGCAGCTAATTCGCGTTTGGCCTAACTACCCAAATCAATCATCATATTTTATTTTTTTGGGTAATATAGGCTCGCCGAGAAGGCTATATTATTTATCAAGCCTTGAAGAGCAGCCGAAGAAGTGAATTACTTTCTTGGCCCCTATGTTTCTTCTCGAACGAAATAAGAATCGTAGAGACAGCCCTATCTCTTTCCATTTTGGGCAGCTTGAAACAAGCAGAGCAAAAGAGCACTCCTCGAACGGCACTCACTGCTTACTACGGCTGCAGTTTTGCCCTTCCTAAACAGCTTACAGTTCTCGAGAGCTCAAGCTATGCTCTTACAGCGACCTGTGGACCAGGAGCTCTCCATTCCTTTCGACTGTCGTAGTCTGTCAGTGTCGATGTCGGACCCACTAATGAGCGTGTTCCCCGGGGCTATTTGTCTCAGCTGCCGTGAGCTGCTCACTCCAACGAGAAGCTCTAGCTTCACCTGAGTCTAATTAGGGCCACACACACACAAGGCTCGTCGGAGTGCGTGTCGCGCTCTCTGTGGACAATTAAAAATACTCTTTTTTTTTCTTCAATTTGTCGCTGCCTCGCTCCCGTTGCTGTCACTTTGTTTTCAATTCTCTCTCTCTCTCTCTATGCACGAATGTCACGCTGAGAGACAGAACAAAGTAGGTGCCTGTGAAAAACGGATTCGCGCCGAGGGCTTGTTCGCGAATATCTTGAATTTACGGGACTATATATATGAACCTGCGCGAGTGTCGAGTATTGCGAACTTGTTCGCGTTTCGAAGCGCGCTGAAAAAAAAAAAAAACAATTGTCACGAGCGTTGGCGCATTTTGTTATTTCGTTTCTAACAGGCGTATCTCTACAGCGGATAAGTAGAGCCGTTGTAGCTGTCAGCGCGATAATATCGTATCGTATTCAGCCGAAACGTGATGACACCCGTCTGTTGACCTGTATATACGAGAGCGAGTTGTTCAGCAGTTTTTTTTTTCCTGATTCCTTTCCTTTTTTACTTATTTATTTCTTCAATCTCTCTTTTGAAGCGAAAGCTTCACTACGCTAGGTTTTCAAGAGGGCATGCAGCGTCAGTGCAGTCACGTGACAGGTGTCACGTGGTGTCGCGTGGCAGGTCATGCGACCTACTGACGTCATCGCAATCTGCCCACCGTGGCAGGCGGCAACTGCCCCATCGGGCATTTAATCGACTCTTTACAGACAATCCGTTCGGCAATGTGTGTGGCGTTTGTTTACGTATATCCATGCAAAGGAAGCTTTCGCTCTTTCGCTTCTCGCCAGGGTTAACCAAAGTTTAAACTATAAATGGATGTTTATATATATATATATATCATCATCATCATCATCATCATCATCATCATCATCATCATCAGCCATACTACACCCACTGCAGGGCAAAGGCCTCTCCCAAGTCTCTCCAATTCACCCTATCCTTTGCCAGCTGCATCCACCCTTTGCCTGCAAACTTCTTAATCTCCTCCGCCCATCTAACCTTCTGCCGCCCCCTGCTACGCTTACTTTCTCTTGGAACCCACTCCGTTACCCTTCATATATTCATATATATATATATATGAATGAATGGATTTAACGGATAGAATTGCACACGCAGCTTGTGATGTCGTTCAAGTAATAACATAATGTGAATTAGAACATTACTTTAGCTGCCATCGTGATCACAACGACAGAGGCATCATGAATGGCCGAATAATCCTGCTAACAAGATTCGACGCAGTGTGCGTGGTTTACTGCGGTCCGCAGGGTACACCTGTATGTGATGACTCCAACCTGCTTCCGGTAGCAGCTTTACTCCACCATCAGTCACGTGTCTGCAGTAGACAAGGCGCGAGAAGTGTGACACCTGCTGTGACGTCACTCATGATAGCGACGTTGTAGGCTAGGTTACCCAGAAAATGAAAGCATTGAAAGGGGCTTGTAAATCCCTATAGCATGTGCCCACTATAGTAGGATACAACTTAAAAAAAAAACAGCAGTTGTTAACACTGGGCCACGGTCGGCGGCGTACTGTATTACTCCGCTAGCCAGTCACAAAAGTGAACGAAATCAGCTTTTAATATTTGACTTTATTAAACAAGCGAAGTATCAAAATTCTAGAGCTTATAACTTTTTTCTCAAGGTTAGCATCTTGTTTAGGTGACAAGAGAAGTTTTAACAACGGCCTACATTTTTGTCGCGGAGGAATTCTGTGCGCCGGTCCTGAAGGTGGGCGGAGCTTCACTGCAGACTTAAGTTGTATCCGACTATAGTCCTTCTCAGGTTACTACAGAGAAATAAAAATAAAGTCCAGGCACAAATTATTGGTAGACTAGAGAGTTAGTAAAGAGGCTTAGGAGGGTAGATGTGTAGGCCAGTTGGTGAGACATCAGGAGGCTGTACATTGTAGCAGACACAGAACAGAGGGATGTGCATGTCCATGCATAACCATTCTCACTGGACGTGCATATCGTTCCTTTAAGCTGCGGTTTACATTTCCTTGCTTCCACGTGCGGTCGTGATGTTTTCGGTCTTTGCATTTCTTTTTAATGTATAGTTTGCGTCATTTATGCTGAGCATTCCCTTAGCTTCCATAATATAATTGGTTTTTTTGGGGGAAAGGAAATGGCGCAGTATCTGTCTCATATATCGTTGGACACCTGAACCGCGCCGTAAGGGAAGGGATAAGAGAGGGAGTGAAAGAAGAAAGGAAGAAAGAGGTGCCGTAGTGGAGGGCTCCGGAATAATTTCGACCACCTGGGGATCTTTAACGTGCACTGACATCGCACAGCACGCGGGCACCTTAGCGTTTTTCCTCCATAAAAACGCTTCCATGTGCGCATTGGTGTTTTTGTCTCGCCAATGGTTTTGGTTTCTATTTGTGTTTTACTTTCCACCTTACCTGATTGCAACATGACACGTGCCTCTGCCTCCAAAAGCCATGAAGTTTGTCAATAAACTCGTAGTTGCAAGTACCGCTCTGTGTCGTCATCTCCCACTGTCTTGTGTCTGCTGCGGTGTATAGCCTCCTAGTAAAGAGACAAATTATTAGTCGCTGTACAATTGTAGACAGTACATCTGAGAAGCGCTTGGTGCAACTGCTGCAGAAATGCATTCGCACCGACTTCGCTTGCGGTCTTTGACGAATCATCGTGCCTTTTACCTGTTTTTCTCACATTTACAATACTTCCCGTTGAAGTGTATGCGTTCTCTATAGAGGTTCTTCTTTTTCGGCTACCCCTCGTTGCTCTGCTTCAACTTCCTATTTTTCAACGTTAGCGCGGATAACATGGGTAACCTATGCTCCTGCAAACGCCTTCATGTGTGCAATGTACATCCTTTGCCAAAGGTAACCATGCTGCATGGTTTGCTTCTCATCCGAATAGTAGAGCCCTGATGGCTTCCCTAAAGATCAAAATGTTCTCGGAAGGTGAGGACAAGGGTTCTCCTTACCATACAGAGATATAGATCTTGTGGGCTGGCGTAATAGCTTCAATATACGACTCAGAAGCAAACCGTCCAGCCTGGTTACTTTTGGCAAAGACTGTACGTTTTGTTTAATATCGTGAATGCTCTCTACATTTGAACAAGAACAGCGCAGGAACAACAGGGACAGGAAAGATGAACAGTTGAGGTGTCGAATGCTACAGGTGGGGTTAGCCTTGCTTGATCTGCCGGCAATTGCTCCACCGCAGCGTCCCTTCGATATCAACAATGCCGCATCTACCCCGCTAAGCGCACAGTCTCTTATAGCACGTATTCTCTCCCGCAGTCACCATCTATGCAGACAATCAATCCACATAGTCCACATCACAGTCCACTCCAGAAGTCACCATCTATGCACATATTCAGTCACAGTAGAACATAGGCCATTGCAGGGCCACAATCCATACACACATTCACTCACAGTATAAAGTAGTCCACTCAGAAAGACACCATCTACGCACACATTCAATCACAGTAGGCCATAGTCCGTTCCTGCTGTCACCATTTAGAAACAAGATCAGTGTCCTGCAGAAACGTTAAAAGAAGGCGTGCAGCCTCCCTTCTGCATGTCTGGTTTCCACTCGGGTAGACAATGTCCTGAACTGTGCTGTGACGGGTTCCTGTCTTCTTGAAGGAAGCGAACATCACATGCCTTTCCGCGTTGTACTCTGGGCAGTACATAATATAATGTTCGATATCTCCGCACACACCACGTAAAGAACAGAGCGGAGACGATGCTATGCCCGTCTTATGCATCCAGGCAGGAGTGCGAGCAGAGGCCGTGCGAATTCGATGTAGTAGGGTCTCCTGAGATCTCAGTCCATTGGTCCCACATGGCTTGTGGGGCGCACTCCACATGGTACTGAAATGATCGAGCACCGTTTTCCTGTAGAGACTTTTTCCATCTTGAGGTACTTTTTTAATGGAATCCTTGAGAGAGCTTTATGGGCGAGATTGTCGGCCACCTCATTACCGTTGACTCCTGTGTGAGAGGGCACCCATTGGAAATATAAAGAAAGATGAATACGGGACAAGCTCTGACTAGCAACTGAAAGTTTATTGAAAAGGAACACATAAAATATACTCTATTTACTGCCAACAGCGCGCATGAGCTGCACCAACAACACTGATAAGCTGACAACTTTACTCGTGGGGACCGAGATACAAAAGTTCACAGTCATGAACGAGGACGGATGGGGTGCTTACGCGCATGTGTCGCGGTTTTTGTGGGTATGAAATGCTTCGCTGATTTCTCTAGTTACTTTATCTTTGTGAATGTACAAGATCTTAGAATTGTTAAAAAGTGGAGTACGTGGTTGATTGGTGTTCCTTTTCAATAAGCCTTCAGTTGCTAGTCAGCGCTTGTCCCGTCGTCTTCTTTCTTGTCCCTGTTCCTGCGCTGTTTTTGTTCAAGTGAGTGCCAACTCGCTCAACTCGCCGCGTTACTGATGCTCTCTATAGTTAACAAGGTTAGGGTGCCAATGAATTTCTATACTTCTGAGCTCAGAATCGCTGACGCGAATGAAGGTCTACGAAAACATAGCGTTCAAAGCCGTAGGATTCATTTCTCCATTAAACACACACACACACACAAAAGATAATAACGGTCGCTCGGATTCCGAGCCCTCTCCGTGGAGAGTGCGCCCTTCGTCGTCTGCGCTCCGTAGCCGAGCTGCAGCGGTGGCGCGGACCGTAAATATAGGAACAGACGCGGAAGGGGAGCCGCACACTGGAGGCAAGCCGCGGGGAGGCAGTGGGGGAAGGCAAGCTCGCGCGATCCGCGCGACGATTGGCGCGGGGAGGTTGCGCGAGTGCGTGTCCGGAGGGGGGGAGGGGGGGGAGGGAAAGTCAACGACTCGTTGCGTAAACAGGGACCAGCTGCACGTCGAGCGCAGGGCCCCGCTCGCTCGCAGCACGGTCCAAGTTCGGCTTCTGGGAGGGGATCTCCCCCTCCTCAAACTGCGATCGAATACGAAACCGGCCTCGGGTGAAGGCTGGGAAGGGAGGGGTGATTGGATGGATGGATTCGGGGTGTTGTCACGGCTGCTGCGAGTAAGTGGGACAAGGAGTTGTTGCCCTCGCACATATATGTACCGCTCGCGTGACGCGCGCCGGCGGCCGAAGCGTGTTGTTGCGTGAGCCTTATCTTGCACACGGCTTCGCGTCGACAAGCGCGAGCGGAATGAGCGTAACAAGAGCGAGAGATAAGAAGTGCGTGCCGGAAAGGAAATGAGAGGTTGGCAATGGCTGTTTTATGCGAGTGCTGTTTGCGCCCGCTCCGAGGTTCGGGATGATTGGTGAAGGCTGTGGGGGAGCGTGTTGTCCGGTTTGGGCTGTGTTCTGTAAGGACGAAGTTACGCTTCGTTTCAGTGCTGAGGAGGGTGTGGGCGGGAAGACCACATGTAGCGGACTTTGAATTTTTGTTAAAGCTTTCATTTTAACGCAATGTTGACACTCCTGACCTGTTTTTTTTTTATTGTTTTCACTCAATACTAGACGCGACATTCGCTTAAGATATATGGCCGTCATTTCAGGGGCACGCTGCTATTGTTCCATAATTCCTCATCAGTGTGAGAATGCCGTCCAAAATGTGTCCAAATAAGGAGCGAAAAGACTAACAGAGTAGTATAGACTGTAGAGAGTTTTAGTATAGCGTACGCAGACAAACGCAAAGGCATACGCTAGCAAATAGCATGCTGCTTACTGCGCATGGACCAAACGCTATTCCAAATCCGTTGCAACAGCAACGAAAAGACGGGACATAAGCGCTACACTATATGGAACCCTTCGTTGTTTTTGGGCTATGGGTCCTCATATCACTTGGCTCTGTTGGCGCTCCACACTTTGCGCACATGTAACCATACTTGACAGCGACTAATACCCCTGTCACACGGGCATTTCGAGGGCCCTCGAACCGATAGTCTATCGACTCAAAGGCGATCGAGCGCTGCCACACGGGCAGTTTCAATGGCGATCGAGTCAATAGCCTATCGAGTCAACGGAGCAGCGCGGAACTCCATCGAGATTTCGAGGGCCTTCGAGCGCTGCCTAAGGTTGCTAGCGTTGCTTCGAGTGGCGCCAAGCGCACTTTCGTACACGACACATTCGCGGTACAAAAGCATGAACAATCATTATTCGCCTAGACTTTAATGCTAGCAGTCTGTACAATAATTCTAAAATTGTATCAGACTGGTTTTAAGCGCATTAAGCGCATTAATTTGGCGTTGCGGTCTTTGCGTTGTTTGCGTACTTTGCGTTGACAACATGGCGGCGCCCTGCCAGCCCGCTTCGCAGCGATAACAACTTCGTCGCTAATTCCTCAAAGCAATATCGTGTTCTAAGTTGTTGTATTCGCCTTCGATTTGCCCATTCTTACCCTCGCATAATGTTTCAAGCGACAAATAGCTCTTGTTTTTCAGATATCAAGGCGACTTCCCATGTGTTAAGCCTAACGAAGCAGCGCTCCGACGCAGTGGGACTGGCTTGGTTTTGACTCGTCTTGGCTACAGCAGTGTCTGCATCTGTCCGTCGCGTACGTGCAATTAAAAGGGTTTTAAACGACATGTGCGTATGCGTGTATGTAAGCATTTCGTATACATTTATCAAATATTTTTGTTATTTTGTAAAATCTAAAGTAGCAATTGTGGCGCCACACAAGCGTAGCGTGAGACACGAGAACTATTTCAATGGCCACTGAGATTTTCCGTGTAGCAGCGACACAACTCCTTCGAGTTCGACGGTGATTGAGAATCTCGAAGACCCTCGACTCGATCGGCATTGAAACTGGCCGTGTGACAGGGGTATAACACACACTGCTATGCTCCAGGTTACAGTCGTGCCTTCTTGTCTTCACCAAGCAACGCCAGTACAGACGTTTAGTACAGCGTACGCAGACATACGCAAAGGCATAGAGAGCGTTATAAAATAGCGTGCTTCATACTGCGCATGCGCTAAACGCTATTCCAAACCGAGGTTTAGCGTACGTGCGCGTTGCGTACGCTATTTCTCGAATTTAGCGCGCGTGCTCTTGCGTACGCTAGGAAAAATAGCGTTGTCAAGATGGCGGCGCCCACGTTCCCCGCTTCGGAGAGAATTCGTCAATGTTATTGGGCTTTTAGGCATATTCATTGCTTTAAATGGCACACGTGATATTCGCTTTGCCTCGCCTCGCCAACAGCATAAAGAAATAGGGATAAACTTGCCCAATTTTCGATTCTGTGTAACGATTCCGCAGCTCTTAAGCCTAACAAGACAGAACCGACTGTGGATTTCCTTGATTTGGATTCTTAAGGAAAACTCAGCAGGCCGCGCCTGGATGCATAGAGTCTGCGTTGCTGTTCACGCTCGCGCATCATCACGGCTTCGATGTCGTCCCAGCTTGAAAACGCTAGGCAGTAGGAGTCCGAAAGGATGTTAGTACGCGCCATGACGTTATTAAGAACCTCGCTCGGTTCGGTTACCTAAAAAAAGTCGGGCCCCACATCCACTGCGCAGAGCACGAACCATTTGGCCACGCAACCGGCTATCTGCGTGATGCGACTTGGATAACCTTGGCCATGCCTTGGCTAAATAGAAAATACTTTGTCGCAACGTATTTTCACAATTTAGCACCAGATGGCGCCACTGCAACCTACGCTATCGTTGCGTTCAGGTTGGCATACGATAAACTAAAAGTGGTCGTGCGACCTCCTCTGTTACCTCCCGCTAAATGCTTGCGTATAGCGTACGGAAGCGCTCATACGCTATACTAAAAGTCTCTAGTATCTGTCCGTCAAGAATGCGCGTTCCCGAGTAAGATCTCCCCCACGCCCAAGCATCTGCTCGGATCTAGGAGGAAGTGCAAGCCGGGACCAGATGCGGAGAAACTCGCGAAGCGGAGCACTAGGAGCAGTTCTCTGTTCTGAAAGCGGCCTCCCGATAATGACTCACGATCATGTTTCCGCGTAAATAGAAACACGGGGAGGGCAAGAAGACGACGCGGGGCAGGCTACAAAGCGCATGGCGAAACTCCCTCTGTGTCGCGCAACTCCTGCTGGGCTCTTTCTAGAGTGACTTCCGAGAAAGCGGCGTGCCTGGGACGGATCCCACGGCGCGCCTCGCTTTCCGGGACGGAGCTTTTGAAACATGAGGGAGAGAGAGAGGTGCGACGGGTGAGGGGTTTGTCTGTAGCGGGAGGGCGTGTGTGGCGCATGAAGGCGAGGGGTTGACGGAAAAGTCGGTATATACGACGGGGGTGAAATGACGACCGGAACGAAGCAAGCGGCCCGGCTTTTTCGAACCTGCCTTCTGGGAAAACAGTGGCGACACCTGGGTCGTCGTGCCGTTAGGTTCGTTGCTGTGTGTGTTCCGTTTATGTTTCGGTTCATGGTACCCGCCGAGATCGGATGTGTTGCAGGGTTTGGGTTGCATCTTGGGTTCAGGAAGAGAAAAGAGGGAGCTATTGTCATAGAAACGATGACGCAGGATTATATGCCCTCAAGAGAGACAACATTAGCTGTGACGATGCACCCACGGTGTTATGGTCCCGTATTGCTTTGGGGAAGGCGTTAGAGCTCACGATTCCACTTTGACTTCAGTACTCTTTTATCGATAAAACCTAATGGTAGATAGATAGATAGATAGATAAAGAGGAGGAGGGAAATGCAGGGATGTTAACCAGAAAGGGGTTCCTGTTGGCTACCCTGCACTGGGGAAGAGGGATTAGGGGACTAAAAGGAGGAAGATTGAAGGGGAAAAAGGCATAACACACACACGCACAACGCTGTCACAATTTGTCACTCAATCCAGTCGCACTCAAGTAGGCAAATAGTGCCTTGTATGCCTTGAGGGCAGTCGACTGCTGTGGCCACGGACCAAGGATCTTTTGCTCTGTTAATGGGCGAGGATCGAAGCGGTCCAGGGCACCACACAGTGTATGTCTTGCACTCGCAAATGCAGGGCACTCACAGAGAAGATGAGCGATGGTCTCCTCACAACCGCAGCTTTCACAGGCAGGGCTGTCGGCCATCCCCATCCGGAAAGCATAGTGGTTGGTAAAAGCAACGCCGATCCATAAACGGCATAACAATGTTGCTTCGCGACGTGCTAAGTTACGTGGAAGACGAAGGCGCAGTCCAGGGTTTAACCTAATGGTAACACAGTTTTACCTAATGGTAAAACTGTGTTGATGTTAACTGGTGATCACTGGGACTAGGAGCTTGATGAAGGCGACGATGATGAATTCTTATGGCGCAATGGCTTCTGTGGCCAAAGAGCTTCATGACCCAAGGTTGTTTCTTCTACTCAAGGCGCGGTCAAAGACCCATTATTTCTCTAGCATTTCACCTTAAAGAAGCCGAACACCAGGAAGGGGAAAACCTGTACCCATTATATCCCCAGTGGTTACACGCCGGAAACACCCCCCCCCCCCTCCCCCCGCATGGGAGGCGGATGCTCAAGCGACCAGGCCACCGCAGCGGCATTGGTGAAGGAGTGACACGCCTACATTAATTCTTCACTCGACATCATTTTAGTCCTTGCGAAAATTCTTGTTAAACGTTCGCTTATTTGTCGGCTGATATAACTCCGGACTGCTGGGACTTTCTTGTTGGTTATCGCCTTGGGAAATAGCGTTCCAGAACGGCCAAGTGCGCGCTCACGCATCTGTAGCGGGAAGTTCCTTACGCGTGCACCTACCCAGCACAGCGCAGGCTGAATGCCGTTGTACCCTAGAAAGTCACAGTGCCTTGGTAACATGCTCGCATATCTTCATCACCCCTCTGCGATTCAGCTCTTCCCCGTCTACTCTGGCACACAAAACAGACACAAAGTAAAGCTCAGAGGCTCACTTTAGAAATTGTGACAGTATTTGCTCATTCTCCATCACTCTCACGAACACGTACCTGCCTTCTGAGCAGCTGGTGCTTTCAGCCCCTGTTGTTTGTCCTAAAGTGCGCCACTTGTATAAATACGTCATGCGAGAAGTTGTTAAACTACGAGGCATTAATGGATGAAAGTGAAGTGTTTGTCTTGTGGGCCGGCGACACAAAGATAAACAGAGCGGAAGCCATCTATGCCGCAGCTTCCTTGCCAGAGCCTACGTCGTACGCGCACGTTAGATCTGGCGCGAGAGCAGACAGTGCCCCAGCAAGCTAGCGGCTCTGGGTCGCGTGCTGTGCGGCGCGCCCTCTGGCGACTGCGCGCGAACAGGGATTCGCACTCTGGGTCAATTAACGTGACAGCGAGCCACACCGCTGGCACGTGTTCGACCCGCCTGACATGGACTGCGTGTCCCAGAGGAGGGCTTTGCGTGCTTGAAATCATTCTTCGGGGACCCGTGAAATGTGGTGAGTCATGAAAGGTCCTGCTGCGGCCGTCGACTGCTTTCGTTAGAATCCGGACCAGAACGTAGTTGAGTGACGTCATAAGGGTGAGCCACGTGGCCAGAACGACGTGCAACTTTTGGCGGGGTTAACAGATGAAGGTGAGGGAGAGGAAACGAGGACACAACAGAGCTTTTGGGATCGGGTTACTGGGAAATCCTTGCGGACCTACAAGGACTATACGTGCAGTGTTGCCTGTCGTCTCCTTTTTTTGTGTTTATTCCTTGAGCTGTGAACTTCGTCCTTCTGCTGCAAGAGATACCCCGCTGACAGACACATGACGTGGTAGTGCCCTTGGAGACGAGTAAAATTCATGGTCGGTTTTGCTTGGGGCTAATCACGAATTATCGTGGGCTAGCACGGCTTGCCCTGCTTTTGCATGACTTTATCTTGATTCTCTATGGTTAACTTTTATCCCCGCAAGCCACGAGGATTCATGACAGGGGTGTTTAGTCATGGTAAGTCATGTCAAGTTGTGGCAGTCATTGGCAAATCGGGCTCAGTCATGATAGTCATCTTTAATCATGGCAGGTCATTCTAATCAGTTGAATTGGTCATTCTCTATACATTCATAGATCCCTGGGAGTCCTCATACCACTGCTGACGCAGTGGTGCAGCGGTTAAGCGATTAGCCACTGCTCTGCGATGGCAGGTGTTGCCACCTGTGGGTCTTGTGCGACCCAAGTTGCTCTTCGCAAGCAACCTCTCGCGACCAATAATTCTGCAACCTGCAACCTGCCATAGTGTTATGCACTTGGCAGGATGTCCACAAGCAAGTCGGCAGGGGGGCAGCCTGCCACAAGACTGCGAACTGGACAACAAACTGGCACACAACGGCTGTTTGACTGAGTTGAAGCCTTACTGCTAGCGCACTAAAACGCATGTCCAACACCGCATGCACAACTTTCCCCATAACTTGAGCCGCATATACCTCATTGGGAAGTTGGCTCGCATCACCAGTAAAACACCTCTTGCCCTGCTGCATTCTAACTTAGCACGTCATGACTGTGCTCGGAGGAAGGGTGGAAGAATTGATAGAGCCTCGAACTGGCCAGGGTTTTTAATAAAAGGTGGCTTTTATAATGTTATTGCTGTTCTTGTCGTCGCCTTCGTCATTTACACCGAGCTTGTCAGCACAACCTGGCCAGTGAAGCTGCGCATGCCATGGAGACAACGCCACTGTGGCGTTAACAAACGCTGTCCCAGTTAGAGCAGAGTCGAGGTTGGCACACCCATATCTGTATTTACATGAGTTCTTGGAAGCGTATGAAAGGTTAGTGGCGGAAACGCCTAGCGTTCATGACGGGACATAAAGCCGCGCTGACAGTCGCCTGGCATGAGCCCAGCATTTGCGACGAGGTGATTGTAGCTAAAGTGAACGTTAACACGGGAACGAGACAAAAAGACGTTGTAGACAGGCTGAAAGAAAGACCTGCGCTTCGGCCCTAATGACCTGCAACAACGTAGCTGTAGTCGGCTTGCATGTTGCGGTCATTTTTACATGCAGAATCGGTAGACCAATATTTGCACTCTTTTCGCAACTCTCAAGTAGCTGGTGTTAAATCGAGGCCTCTGCATTTCCTAAGGGGGCACTTGACCCTTGCAATTGGTGTAGTTAAGCTGGTTCCTGACTGAAATAACAAGCTGGCTTTTCGGGACCTGTACAGACTTTGCCACAGATGTGGTCATCATAGCGTATACCTAGTTTGCCTTCTACTTTGGTTACAGAAATTGTTTGGTATTAATAGTTGTGCCAGATTAGCCGACTCCGTCCACATTTTGAGGGCAGCTGTAGGAACAACACTACACTTGGGTAAAAATAAAACAGAAATGGCACACACTTTCCACGTTCCTTGTGGACGAAGAAGGTAGGATTCCCCGGAAAAGCTTGGAGGAGTGGTTAGCAGCTTAAATATACCGGATGTGTGTGTGTGTGCGCGTGTGTGTGTGTGTGTGTGTCACCTCTGGAATTACCCCCCTCCCCAGCTACACCTACGATCATAATTCTTCTCTCGTACTAACCGCCATGCAGGCCTCATCAACCTTCATTTCCGATCAATCGTGCCATAAACATGGAACGACCGACTGGGGTCCCTGCCTCCATCCCTGTCGCCAACTTGTTTAAAGTTACCACATGTATCCACTGTTTGTGACCTTGCTCTTTTTGTTTGATGGCCTTATTCCTTGTCCACCTCCTGTCAACAATTTTTCGGCGACTGAGAGAAAGTAAACGAAAGAAATAAAATTAAATGAAATGCGAACTGGGGGGAGCGCCCCCCCCCCCCTCGTTCTGACCTCCCCTTCCAAATGTGATGTGGTGTACCTCATTTATATCCAGGGCAGAGATCTAGTTCACTCTCGCCTTACCTCTCTCTCTCTCGAGGGCCTAACACTTGCGTCAGTCATGCCACTCTTGTCAGCCCCCCCCCCCCCTCCAATTTCCCCTTTCCATTCCCAAAAAAAGATTTAGGTATTTCGCCACCGGGCAAAGACACCAGTCGTTGATGTTCCTTATGATATGCATTCTGAACAGGGGCGAAAGGAGGAGGACTCTGAGAAGGCAAAGCATAAACTATCAAAAGATATATACAAAAAGTTTCCGAAGTGCGCTCTTAATTATATGAAAATAGAAACGGTTCTCTTTGTGCGCGTGGGAGGGGTTGAGGTGCTCTTCATTTAGGATTTAAATTCACTGCTTTTCTTGCCTCCCTTCCGAAATGTGAAGGAGGTTACAACGTAACACCCGCGGAAAAGAAAGGGCGTTCTTTCGTAACGCTAGTGTGCATTCCTTCCATAAGGTTGACGCCTAAAAACAGTTGCAATCGACATATCTTTTACACAAAGCAATTGCAGCTTCATGTTCTTGCGTTAGCCGTGCATGTTTATGCCTAATCTGGACTTGTACATGAAGCTGCAATTGCTTTGTGTAAAAGATATGTCGATTGAAAACAGTTGCAATCGACATATCTTTTACACAAAGCAATTGCAGCTTCATGTACATGTCCAGGTTAGGCATAAACATGCACGGCTAACGCAAGAACAGTAACATCTTCAGCGACATCCGGCTGCCTAAAGATTTCGCAGAAAAAGTGGTATAAACATTGATTGCTGATTCATTAAACTCGTTTGCATACGCCGCCGACATGTATACGGTTGGAGAGGGCATGCCCCACAAAGAATTGAAAAGCATACGCGCGCCTGGCGACGGATTAAATATAGATAACGGTGATAACGACTGCCGCGACAAAATCCCTCCTTTCCTGCACCAACCAGGCCACGAGAGCAAGCACTGGCGACAGTCGTTAACAGCAATTTCTGTGCTTTCTCACACAAAAAAGGCTATCAGATAGCTTTCAACACCCAGTACATTTAGATGTTCTTGGCTTTGTGCTCTCTAACTGCACCGAAATCTTACCGGAAAAAAAAATACCCAGGAATGACAATAGAGGAAAGGAATAATAATTAATAATAATTGGTTTTTTGGGGAAAGGAAATGGCGCAGTATCTGTCCCATATATCGTTGGACACCTGAACCGCGCCGTAAGGGAAGGGATAAGAGAGGGAGTGAAAGAAGAAAGGAAGAAAGAGGTGCCGTAGTGGAGGGCTCCGGAATAATTTCCACCACCTGGGGATCTTTAACGTGCACTGACATCGCACAGCACACGGGCGCCTTAGCGTTTTTCCTCCATAAAAACGCAGCCGCCGCGATCGGGTTCGAACCCGGGGAAAAAAAAAAAGAACAGGCCAGTATTCATAATGATTACGGTCTTCGCTGATCCTAAGGTTAGATGCTAGGTTGGATCCCGAGGCAACGATGCATCATTCCCCCCCTCGCCGCCTCCCAGCTAGCGACAGCATATATATATATATATGCTAGGTTGGATCCTGAATTAACGATGCACCATTCCCCTCGCCGCCTCCCAGCTAGCGACAGCAACGCTGTCGCATCTTGCTTACGTCACAGACCAGTGTTGGTCTCTCTCTCTCTCTCTCTCTCTCTATATATATATATATATATATATATATATATATATATATATATATATATATATATATATATATATATATATATATATATATATATATATACATATATATATATATATATATATATATATATATTGCTACGGAGTGGGCTTGCAGACGGGATGAAGACGACGTGAACCAACGCAAACGGGAAGTAGCTAATACAGCTATCTCTGCTTTCCAGGACGTAGCGCTAATGTGCGCGCACAAACTGAAAAGCAGATATTTTAAACTGTACATATGCGAGCAATTCTTTAATGTCTATTGGTCGTTTCATAAGTTTATAGCTCCCTATAGGTTTTTTCAGTGGCGCCCGCCATCTTGGAAATGCTGGGCTCACACCGCAGAAGGTGTTATACTCGCCTGCGCACACTGATAAACGTGGTCTATAGGCGCTGTATACTTCTATAGGCTCTATTGCCTTCCAATAGATATTTCCTTTTGGCTAGCCACAGTCTATGGACTGCCTATACACAAAACTCTACTAAAAGTGTATGGCAAGGTGTATAAATCTATAGATTGTCTATACACTGTCTATAGGATGTGTATTGCCTGTAGACTATTCTCTAGGATTTGTCTATACAAGGTCTATAGACTTTATAGATGGAGGTCTATGGAGAGTCTATACACTGTCTAAAATTTTTTTATAAGGGTGGGCTCAAAGTGCTCATTTTGAAAAAAAAAAAAGTGAAGCACTTCTAGTATTTCTAAGAGCTTAGCCACAGCACGGCTCATCAATTCTAAAATCAGACATCCCTCTCAGTGAGGAGTCCCAGCTGATCGCGAGGAGACACCTTTACTGAAATGTTCTGGAGTAGTCATTTAACCAGACCGTCGCTGGCGGCCACACTCGGGTCATCCGGCAATGTGGTTCCTCGCAAGTCTATAAACACGGAAAATAGGCTCCGGCACCAAACCTGCTGCATTGCACTCTGACCTGCTCTCGCTCCATTCCAGCCAGAGAAGCGGCAAGCCACGCCTCCGCCGCGACCCCAATTTGTTCTTCTCGAAAGGCGTTCCTGTCCTGCCATTCATTTTCCCTTTGGGGAACGCCGCACGCTTTGTCTCTCCCTTTCCCTCTCCCTCTCGTCCACCTCCTCCTTCTCCTCTGCGCGACAAAACAGCAGCTCCACTGGCTTCGGTTCGGCGCTGCTGTCTGCGGCGTTCAGCTTTCAGAGCGGCGTACCGCCTCTTCACGTTTCCTTCTCCGCGAGACGCCATCTTTTTCTGGGAGCTTTCCGCGCTGAAAGCGGGTGATACATTTTGCGCACTCTGTACAGTTTTTTCCGCTCGCCCTCGCCTCTCTCTTACCGCTTTCCTCCTCTCCGCTCCCGTTCCATGTGTTGGGCTGCGGCGACGACCCCCCTCCAAGGGGTTATCGACTTTCCTTGGCGGCATACAGACAGCGTGGCAGCCGGGCCACGTTGGCTGATGCCTGGCTCGGCGTTCGAGTCGTTCGAGTCACCACTTATCGCTGCTTCCAACTCCCCCCCCTTCTCCTTCGTTGCCCGTCCGTATAGTCTCGCTCTTGCCTCTGTGTTTTTGTTTTCGGGACCCCACGTGTGTTTGTTGACACGCCAACGGTTTGTGGCTGATGGATGCTCGCGGGGCTTTTCTTCCGCCTCGGCTCCGACCCTCCTCTTGTGAACGCGCGCAGCCGCTTTTAGCGAGGGGGCGGAACATCCCTTTTCATATGGGTATGAGCTCGAGCTGTGTACGCTCTGCAGAGCTAATTTCGCGCACCGCCGCCGAAGCTGCGGCCGCTTCTCGAGCTTAGCTCGGTGCAAGAAGTAAGGAACGCATGTGTATACTGTAAGCAGTCTATAGACCTTGAATAGGCAAACAATATATATATATATATATATATATATATATATATATATATATATATATATATATATATATATATATATATATATATATATATATGTGTGTGTGTGTGTGTGTGTGTGTGTGTGTGTGTGTGTGTGTGTGTGTGTGTGTGTGTGTGTGTGTGTGTGTGAAGGAAGCCAACAGTCACTGAAACCAAGGTGCATAGGGTAATGTTTCTATGTTTCTGAAACATTCCCCTATGCACCGGTTTCGGTGACTGTTGGCTGCCGGCGCGCACACACACACACAAGCCGCCGCGGTGGCTGAGTGGTTATGGCGCTCGGCTGCTGGCCCGAAAGACGCGGGTTCGATTCCGGCCTCGGCGGTCGAATTTCGATGGCGGCGAAATTCTAGAGGCCCGGGTACTGTGCGATGTCAGTGCACGTTAAAGAACCCCTGGTGGTCGAAATTCCCGGAGCCCTTCACTACGGCGTCTCTCATAGCCTGAGTCGCTTTGGGACGTTAAACCACCATAAACCAAACCAAACCAAACACACACACACACACACACGCGCGCGACTAAAGAGAGACCAACGTTTGAAATAATGTATTTCCACGGCCGAAACGTGAAGTACATTGTTTGTTTGAAACGTAGGTCTCTCTTTAGTCACTATAACTCACCGTGCCAAGAAGACTTTTTCCCCCTGAAAAAAAAAAAAAAAAATATATATATATATATATATATATATATATATATATATATATATATATATATATATATATATATATATATATATATATATATATATATATATTAGCAGACAAGGTAAATGAAATGAGGAGCTCGTTTGACAAACGTGTGAAGGAAGCCAAGAGTCACCGAAACCAAGGGGCATAGGGGAAAGTTCTTATTTTAAATATCTAATCACAAGGCTGAATTTAGAGTCTTTAGAGGCCCGGCGTGCTCTCTTAGAAGCTACAGCACTACTCCCGTACCCGACAACGATTATCCGACAGGTAGAAACAGGAACCTTCTTTGAACGCGAGTCGAACTGCTCGCCAACTCGGCCTAGCATGCGATGTGTAGAAGGCGACGCGGGCGAAAGCCTTTCGGA
The DNA here is from genome assembly GCF_052857255.1 of Amblyomma americanum. Taxonomy (NCBI): domain Eukaryota; kingdom Metazoa; phylum Arthropoda; class Arachnida; order Ixodida; family Ixodidae; genus Amblyomma; species Amblyomma americanum. The sequence continues at coordinate 192,519,945 of NC_135501.1, read as the reverse complement.
AGTAGGCGAGAATGCTGTAAAGGTGGGCACATTCAAGCTATATTTGGACCCAGACCTAGATGTATGCCTCCGGTTTGAGACGAGCATTATGCCGCGTTAGCCGCGGGAGCGGCATGCAAGCCAACCAGTGCAAGCGAATATGCGAGATTCCGGGACTGAAGGGGATCCATGCATGCGCGTTGAACTCGATGAAGTCTCCGCCCATATTTTTTATTTTTCGGGGCTCCAAACAGGTCTGAGTTCAAGTGAGCGAGCCTAAACGAATTTCAGTAAGTGGAACTTTAAGCGAAGAAACAAAAGGTCACATCAGGTGTGATGACGAAAGGAATGTAAGAGCCTCGGAGTTTAAAAACTCTCATTCTTGTTTTTCTGTCTGCTTTCCACAAGCAGAATCACAAACTACATGCTATAACGACAAAAGAAAACACCTGCTCTCAGCTCTGTAGGTGAACCGGGAAAGTCAGAGAACAGTGATCGATATTCGAAGCCGTATTGAGCCCCACGAGCAGAACGGGTTTCCCGCGACACAGCTCATCGACTCGATTCCTTAACATTTCAGCTTTAAAGGGCAACTCCGAGGATTTCTTGATTGTCTTGAGTCGATGACTGGGTCCGGTTCCCTTCCCTTTCATTATAACTATATATAACTAAACACTCAGAAACTTTGCGTCTATGCTGCGTTTGCTGCTTTCGCAGTTGTGTGAGAAGGAGTCGGCATCATGTAGCAAGCAACGAATGCACTTATGTGTCACAGACAATGAGACATGAAATCGACTAGGCAAAAGAAGGCTGGCTTCATTTGCCTTATCCAGGGAGCTGTATATGTGTGTTTCTGAACTTTAACCTGGTTTCGCTTTTTTATTGTTATTAATTAGGTTTCTGCCCATCAGTTTTATAACTAAACGGGTATTCGCGTTTTTGTCTTATGGTACGATAACTTCTGCGCTTCAACTTTTTTTTATTAGGGCTATAGCATTCCATATTTCTCTCTTCTTTCACTCCCACCTTCCTGCCTTCCCTCACGGCGCTGTTGAGGGGTCCACTGAGCAGTGAGACAGTTACTGAGCCATTTCCTTTCCTAACAAAAAAAAAAACAAAAAATGGGAAGGAGGTGGGAGTTGAACGAAGGAAGAGAGAAATAAAAATTGAAAATTGGTTTTGAGGAAAGGCAATGTCGCAGTAACTGTTTCATTTATCTCGATGGACACCCGAACCGCGCCGTAAGGAAGGGGTGATGGAGGAAGTGAAAGAAGAAAGGAAGAAAGAGGTGCCCTAGCCTCCGGAATAATTTCGAACAACTGGTGATCTTTAACGCGCAGATTGGGTATCTACGAAACACAAACTGATTGCAAGATTATTCTGATGTTTACGTGACAACTCGTGACATTTCGATGTTGCTATTTTCACGAAATATGACGCTTTGTATCGAGTTTTGCACGTATACATATAAAAAAATTGCCTGCTGGTATTTTCCACTGGCAAACTAAGAAATTATCGTTCTTGAGGTGTGAATATACCGTTATGGCGGGAAATTTTTTTATGGAAACAAAAAATGGCTCTCGAAAGGGCTAGTGCTTTAATAAATGTCACACAGCTGCGCCATACTCGGCGGAATAATCAATAAAAATTGAAAACCTTTGGTAAATGTTTCACTCAAATACGCCAACTTAAAAAACCGCCCTTTAACACGCATCTCAGTGAAAAATACACCATTAATTTGTTTTCGGTTCCTCACATTTCTCCACTGCGCAGGCTGCTCTATTGACCTTTATTTCAGCTGTCTGCCTGTGTGCCATCCAAAGATATATGCCCCTCGGCGCTATAAGCTCCAACTACTTTTATAAAAGAAGCAGATAACGCTAAACGACAACTTGAAGGATATGACGCACAACAGTTCCATGTGCAGGCACCCCTCTTCGAGTTTTATTTTGTCCTTTAGTTCTATCCACGTCAAGTCATGCGGGTGGCGTGACGAAGATAATGCTAGGGGATAAGTTCAGGGCGACATGTTAGTAAAATGCCTCGCCTGCGTTGTGCGTTCATCTGCTTGTCGTTCTTTCATTGAAAACTGGGCAAACAGCCCCAAGGGTAGGTTGATGTAGGAGTGGAGATAAAAGCCCCCGAGAACACGTTTTAGGAAAAAAGTCACTACATCAGACTACACCGTTCCCGGCCCTTGGCAAAACATAGAGCCGTCCGCAAAAGGGGCACCGTTTACATTACCACTCCTGGATATTGTTTTAGTACGATAGCACTACTGGGCGCTTTTTAAGATTTCGGGCATACGTACAGGGTCTGTCAAAAGTTCCCAGACCACAGGATCTGCTTTTGAGCGTACAGTCAGTCCGTTAAGGCACCTCCGAAGCTTTAAGTATCTATAGAGGGTAGAAGAAGTATCGTTATAATCTCTGAGAACATTGACAGCTTTATCGGCATCTTAAATGCCAGGATACACAGTTGAAAAGCAGACCATGTGACCTGGGAACTTTTAACCAATTCTGTACGTGTCTGAAGCCTGCTTTGTCGCAACCCCCCTCACCTGCATTTTGGGTTGTGTGCAACCTGCCAGGTGTGTACATCTGGGAGGCCGGTTGAAGGCCTGGGTGTAGGGTCCACATTGGTGAATACCTTCAGGGTAAATGCCTTCGATAAAGGCCTTTAAGTTAAAGGCCTCCAGTAGTATGGCCTTTAGATTGAAGGCGTTCGTGGTAAATGCCTTCCGGGTAGAGGCCTTTATGGTAAAGACCTTTAGGTCAAATGCCTTAAGCACTTAAGAACCTTAAGTACCCAGCGTAACTAGCGCTGCTACACGATAATATTCTGCGCTTAGCCATGCTAAGCCGTATGCAGATTTTTTGGTTGCCGTATTTATTTATTAACCCTCATTTGAGGGTCACTGTGGGCAGAGGAAATAGAAAAAAATAATGTACAGCGGAATGAGCACTGTGCACCAGTCTTCATCAGAAATATTTCTGATGAAAACCAGCCGCCTGTCTAAACGTCAGAAAAAAATTGTTTTTGAGCGTGTATCAGAATAAAGTATACAGCTTCGGATCCGTAATGCCTTCCTTTACAATATATATATATATATATATATATATATATATATATATATATATATATATATATATATATATATATATATATATATATATATATATATTGTAATGAGGCGAATGAGACAGTGTGGACGACTACAATCTTTACTCAAACGTTGCTGCTGCGTAGACTAGGGTTCCTGAGAACAAGCATGAGTTACGTCAGCTTTGTCTTCGCTCAGATCTATCTTTTGCGCTGGCCGCTAGTGCTTCAATCGCCAACTAACCTTCTTATAATATATATAAAATGAGATGCAAAACTTACTCGACTGCTGATAACGTAAGAGTTACTACGCATATTGGAAAACCATTTATTACGTCGACATTTCTGCCAAAAGCTGGCTTTCCATATAATATAACACAGCGCTCACTACCGAAGTACTTTAAACTGAAAGTAGTGCTTTTATAGGCCTGAGATTTATAATATTGATATTATAGACTTACAGGCTACCGACAGTCTGACCTATAAAAACAGTACTTTATGAATAACGGATTCAGTTGTTAGTAAGCGGTGTGTTGTCTTGCCTATTTCTTGGTCTCTCGCGCTGTGACACTATGGCAGATTAAAACCAATTATCCCAGCTTTTCGCCCTACAGAGGTTTTGAAGCGTTTTGCCTGGATTCACGCTATCTAGCCGAGCAAAAACTTGTACACGGTACGATTTTTCGAGCGTCCTTTGTTACGCGGTGCGTCAGACAGCTTTGTGCCTCATTTCGAATTGAAGCACAACTTTCGAACTTGTAGCGAGCGCGTGAAGGACGTATTGCGTGCCGAGCATTGACAGCACGCCGCGGAACATTTCCGACACGTATCTGTAGCAGCGCACGCACACAGCTCTCCGGCAAGAGATAAGCGTAACGGTAAGACTTAAGAGCCGGTAACGGTATAAGAATAAAACAACTGTAGCGCTTGGAGTGGGGTCCGGAGGATAAAAAAGAAAAGGCAAGAAAAGGCAGGAAGGAAAGCCGAAGGGTGATAGGGGTTCTCTATCTGACTTTTCACCGCGAACGCTTTGGAGCATGGCAGAGATCAAAGTGGCTGAATAACAGGAGTCATCTTCCAGCGCTGGGAGCCGTTTGAGGATGTTGAACGAAGTATTACGGATGTATAATGAAATTAGAAAGCGAATTTTTTTTGTTTTCTTTTTACGGTAAAGAGAGAGAGAGAGAGAAAGAAAGCCAGGGAGGTTAACTAGGCAGCGCCCGGTATGCTACCCTACACGTGGGAAGGGGAAAGGAGGGAGAGATAGAAATGGGAGAGAACAAAGTGAGATGATCACTTTTACACATGTCCGTTGGCCTTTACTTGAAAGGGTACACAGGGCACACACTGATTGTTCACAATCGTGCACTCAGTCCTGAGTGTTTCAGGAACTTGAAAAGTGCCTTCAAACCTGTCCTCTGCGATGAAGGCTTACTCCAAGGACCCAGAATCTTGGCTTCAGTAAGGGGCCGAGGATCTAAACGGCGGAGTGTTGCAGCCAGGAGTGCACGCTCACCGAGGGCAGTTACAAAGAAAGTGTTCTATAGTTTCGTCGCACCCACACATCTCACACGCAGGAGAGTCTGCCATTGCGATTAAGTGGGAGTAGACATTTGTGAACGCCACTCCCAGCCGCAGGCAACACAACAGCGTAGCATCGCAGCGGGAGAGGCCGGACGGAGGACTGAGTCGGAGTAAGGGGTCTATGTGGTGCAGACGGCATGTGCAGTTGCTAGTAGAGGACCCTGACGCTAAAAGCTCTCTTCGACCAAGCATTCGCAAATGTCCTGCTGCCTCGGCTCTTGCCAACGGTATCTGGACAATGTTGGCACTGCCGTGTGCCGCTCGAGCTGCAGCGTCAGCGGCGTCGTTTCCAACAATGCCAGAGTGTCCCGGTATCCACTGGAAGACGATGTCATGACCCTCTTCCCGCGCCTGGTGCTGGAGATGTCTTAATTCAGCTACGAGTTGATCGTGATCGCCATGGCGTAAAGCAGAATTAACACATTGTAGGGCTGCTTTTGAGTCGCAGAACACAGCCCATTTGTGAGGTGTTTGTGCGCCGATGTATTGCACAGCCGCACGAAGAGCGGCCAATTCTGACCCGGTGGAGGTTGTCCGATGCGAAGTTTGCTGGATAATACTGGTCTGTCTCGCAGGAATGACCATGGCGTAAAGGGTAAACGGTAAAGGGATCAGCTTAAGTTAGTGACAACGCAGAGAGCTACAGAAAGGAACATGACAGGGGTAACGTTAAGAGTCCGGAAGCGGGCAGAGTGGGTGAGGGAACAAACGCGAGTTAATGACATCCTATTCGAAATCAAGAGGAAGAAATGGGCTCAGGCACGGCATGTAATGCGAAGGCAAGATAACCGCTGGTTCTTAAGGGTAACGGAGTGGATTCCAAGATATGGCAAGCGTAGCAGGGGGCGGCAGAAGGTTAGGTGGGCGGATGAGATTAAGAAGTTTGCAGCCATACGGTGGGCGCAGTTGGTCAGGGTTAATTGGTGAGACAGGGTTAATTGGTGAGACATGGGACAGGTCTTCGCCCTGCCGAGGGTGTAGTCACGTTGCTGATGATGATGATTTTTTCTTAATCAAATTTTCGCTAAAATGCTGGGACGTAAGCGTTGTAGAAGCGTGGAGTTAAGAAACGTGAACAAAAAAGCCGGAGGCAACGGACTCGCGGAGTCGCCATGGCTATCAAAAGGATGAGAAAAGAAAGAAAAAGAAAGCCAGCGCGGAACAACGCCCCCAGAGAGGGAGAGAGAGAAAGATAGAGGCAGGAAAGAAAGCTTGCGGGCGTGCTTACACAGATGCCCGCGCGGCTTTTGCGCCAGTCAGCAGGAGCGAGCTGTCGTTGTAAATTAGGGGGTTCAGCGGCTGGCGCGAGCTCTCCTGCGTTCAGCGCGCATTGTACTCGCTGGAGCTTGGTCTTTTCACTTTCGCACCTCTCGATCTCTTTTTACCTCTTTTTTTCCCCCGCGCACTTATTCATTTATTTACTTTTCGCGGTGGGTTTTTGTTTTCCTAAGCTGCAACGAGCAGAAAGCAGGCTTAAATACTCGCTCAACGCGCGCCTTAACCCGATGATGCATGGTGGTCGGTATCTAGCGAAAAAAAAAAAATGAGAAAGATTGTACTTTGAGTTGTTAGAAAGAACAATCTGCGTGCTGGGTATACTGGAGCAAAAAGAAAAGTAAATAATTGTTGCAAGCAGGAGTGCACGTGTGCGTTTAAGGTGGAAGGGGATAGCTCAAGCGTAGTCTCAGGCCCCGCACCAGCAACAGTTAACAGTGAAGCGTGGACGCGGCGGGTTTAAGCCTTCGCTGCGGCGTCAGCTACGTGCCTGCGACTCCGGACGGCGTCCGCTTCTGCTGCGGACTCGACGGTGCGAGCAAGATGTGTGGGGGTCCTTTGCCCTCTTCTTACCCAAGCGTGCGAAGCTAGCCGTCAGGCAACGCGAGCAGCCTTTGCACACACACGCACATACGTACGCACGCACATACGCACGCACTTCCGCGTTGGCTGCGCAAGCCGCATGCATACGCGCACGTGTTTCTTCTCGGCGTCGCCAGCCTGGAGAGCGAAGCCAGAGAAGAAGGGGGGGGGGGGGGAGCATGAGTTTCGCTTTCGGGCCAGAAGTGCGTTGCGGCTGCTCCTCCTCCGTCTAAACGCTAGGCGACCGGGTGTTGATTTTGCACTAACTAGCGTCCATAAATCAGACGACTTAGCTCGCTCCGCTCGCTTGCCATACGCGGATATATATGTTCGGAGAGGGGGAAAGAGGACACGGCAGGATCCCAGCAGGGGGCTAGGAAAGAAAACAAATTGTAACACTCTGTGTAAGACTTACGAGACAGCAAAGATGGTGAGTGTGTGCGCGCGGGAGGGTGGGGGTGGGGGGGGGAGGGGATGACGGCGGTAGTGTTTTTATACAGCACATTTGCAGCAGGCGGGACACTCGCTCAGTTGTTAACCCTCGCCTTCCTAGGCCTCGCCACTCCGACGACGACCTCTGCTCCCGCCGTTTCTGCTGCCCTTTCCAGTTCGAGCGAAGCTGATGCTCGTCTAAATGGTTTTCGCTCGGCACTCCCAGTTGGCCTGTTGTGGCTTCCCGCGCGGCAGTTTGTTACTAAAACGAGCCTCAAAAGCGAGACCTCTCTCCGGAACAACTCGGAACCGAGAAACGTCTTGTTCTTACGCACTTGCGGACGCAGCGGTTTTTTGCACGACGAAGCATTTATCTCGCGCGGGCGTCATACGCTTCTCTTGTTCTCGTCGAGCCGCGCGAATTCTCGTTTATCTCGGTGACTACTAAATTGGGTGTGGAGAGCAAAACCGGCGGGCCTCTGCGGAGGCAGCGACGGTCGCCGTCGTTTGCTGCTGGCGTGTCGAGGAGCGTGTGACAGCAAGCATGTATCAAAGAGGGGCAGACTTTGGGGAGAGAAGGTGAAGGAGGGGGGCAGCCGTTGAAGACAGCTAACAGAGCGCGGGGTGTGCGGTGTCAACAGCCCCATGTATCTCGCTTTTCGCCCAGGCGGCTGAGTACTCCTTTTGCTTATTTCTTTTGGGACGCTCTCATACCGTATCGAGTTAACGTGGGGTTTTGAATTACTTGTTAGCGTTCAACATATTGTCGGACCATCTGGCAAGCGGCGCAAACAAGATTAAATCGTGTTACGCGCTGGCTTCGTCGTGGTGCGTGCACACCATCATTAGTGGGCTAGAAACTGGAATAGTTTAACGTCTACCGACAGAAACCTCCTCTTATCGTGCGTTCAGCTGTAATATTCTGCTCATGCTTCGTTTGTCGACGATGGTAGCCGGTGATTGCACTCCTGTTCTTATGTACAAGGCAACAGTTTTTTTTTTTCAGGGCTCTAACTAGCAGGTTTACCTTATTTTACAAGACGGTAGCCCTGCATACCAACATTTCTTCACAACCTGATATAAAGTCTGATGCGTCCACTTTGACAGGCAGTGCTGTCATAGCTTCCAAAGTTTCCTCAGAGATGGCGCCACTGACCGAGCAGCTTTACGCAGTTTAGGTTCCGTGCATGCAGGGCTACTCCCCAGTAGCCAGTAGTGCTTCGTTTATTTTACCGTTACTTGTCAACTTCAGCTAAACAAAGATTTTTATCCGAGGTTAACAATAGTAATGTTAGATAATGCGCACTACTTAGCTGGCCAATGATTCGTCAGCAGTGCCATCCTTCGAAGTAGGTTCGATAGTCACAGAGCTTCCCCGCCATGCCAGCGATGACACTGAGCACGTGCTGAAATTGGCCACTGTCGAAAGGGCGCCGCGTTGTGGTCACAAAGAGACAAGTCTCATCGAAAGAGGCGCTCTCATAAGCTACATAAGTTACATCTGTATAAAGCGGAGTACAGATGTCGCCACCAATGGTCAATGACAAGTAAAATGTCTGCGTCGACACCGATTTCCGGACGCCGATACCAGAGGCTACACTACGCTACCATTTACTTCAGAACGGTGGCAATTCGCCCTTTCAAGAAGGAATTCACAAGTTTGAATCGACTTGCGAGAAGATTTTTAAATCCGATTTCCTCGGCAACAAATTCCGCTTTTTGCTGCCGGACATGGACACCATGCTAGGAATGAGCCATAGAATCAATTTTTACTGATAACAATACTTGCATAAACCTTTCCGCAGTATCCGTTTAAACATCCAAATGCGCCGTCACATAGCTTTCGTGAAAAGGACGCCGCGTACGTTATGGAGAAGACTTTGTATTTGAAGTCTCTCCTTAGAGGGCATACAATGCGAGCCACTCTCAATTCACCTTAGCGGTGACTGTGCACTGTTCAAGACCCTGAGTTAGCACTTCTGCAAACAAATACGCTTACCCGCCGCGGTGGCTAAGTGGTTAAGGCGCTCGTCTACTGAGCCGGAGAACCCGGGTTCGAACCCGACCGCGGTGGCCGGGTTTCGATGGAGGCGAAACGCAAAAGTCGCCCGTGTGCTGCGCGATGTCAGTGCACGTTAAAGATCCCCAGGAAGTGGAAATTATTCCGGAGCCCTCCACTACAGCACCTCTTTCTTCCTTTCTTCTTTCACTCCCTCCTTTATCCCTTCCCTTACGGCGCGGTTCAGGTGTCCGCCGATATGTGATACAAAAACTGCGCCATATCCTTTCCCCAAAAACCAATTTTCAATTTAAAAAAAAATCGCACTTTGCCCTTCCGAGGAGCCCCGCCGCGGTGGCTCAGTGGTTAGGGCGCTCGACTACTGATCCGGAGTTCCCGGGTTCGAACCCGACCGCGGCGGCTGCATTTTTATGGAGGAAAAACGCTAAGGCGCCCGTGTGCTGTGCGATGTCAGTGCACGTTAAAGATCCCCAGGTGGTCGAAATTATTCCGGAGCCCTCCACTACGGCACCTCTCTCTTCCTTTCTTCTTTCACTCCCTCCTTTACCCTTCCCTTACGGCGCGGTTCAGGTGTCCAACGATATATGAGACAGATACTGCGTCATTTCCTTTCCCTCTAAAACCGATTATTATTATTATTATTATTATTATTATTATTATTATTATTATTATTATTATTATTATTATTATTATTATTATTATTATTATTATTATTATTCCGAGGCCGTTTCTGTTTAATCGTTTCTCGCGTGAGGATGATCGCAAACTGGGCTTCGTTGTCGTTCTCGATGTTTCGTCATCACGATATGCGGCCCCCAAAGTTGGAACCTTGCTCAGAACGCATACTGTTGGCCCGCAGCGACTCACCCAAGCGGCCGCAGTATAATACATCGTTTGTGGTGGCGTGAAGGCCCGGAAACTTTTTTTGTTCCTCAAAGAGGTCTCCGTTTGCGTTGATGTGGAGGCGATTCGTAATCATCTCCCCTCTGTGCGCGGATACAAGGAAGACAGCATGGTGGGTCGGATTTATTGCTTCATTACGGCAGGAACAAAATAATGGGTGTATGATTTCATGCAGCGATACATCTTCTACAGTGAATGTGGGCGTGACGCACTCACTCTAAGTCTGCGGAGTGAGTGTCTGTGTCTCATTTCCTGTGCCTGTGATGATATACGTTTCTATGAGAGTGATATATATATATATATATATATATATATATATATATATATATATATATATATATATATATATATATATATATATATATATATATATATATATATATATATATATATATATATATATATATATATAAGGAAGCCAACAGTCGCCGAAACCAAGGTGCAAGGGGAATGTTTCTAATTTTTTTTAATTTGTAATGCCAATCAATTGGTTTAAAGAAAATTACTTATAAAGCAGCAGAAAAAACAACCAGTTCATATTAATTTCTGTTGTGTGAAGCGTGTACGTAATCGCCCTACCATAGTCGCCAGTTTTTGGAGAACACAGAAAGCTTGGTTGTCATGACGCCATCCAGGCTCTAATCGCAGGTGGTGGCCTCCCATGTGAAGCTCTTTCCTTGTCGCTCCTAACCTTGGCGTGCATGGCACATTTTTATTGTGCCTTCAGGCAGGTGATATACAGTTTTTGTGATGGATAAATACAGAGATGCCAGAAGATAGCAACCATTTACAGCAGCTGCACGCTTTTGACTCCTATTGGCCGTGTCATTTCGCCTAGTGTTTGTTAAATGCACGCGTTTGTATATGTTCCTGATATCGCAGCATCAGGTCCACTCCAGTGGTGGAGGTAACTTATAATTTGCGTTCACGAGGAGACTGCATGAATATTGAATCAGTACCTACGAAAGGCTTCTCTAGTACTCTGATGGTGGCGGATGAACATCTCATTCAAACGCTACAAAATAGATGGTCAGGGGGCCTCATATAACACAGAAAAGGGAAAGAATTTCTGGCAGGTAATTCAGGTCATAATACTGAAGATCTTAGACATGTGTCAGAACGTTTCCGTAGCGTGAGCCAGAATCTACGATTCAAAGTCTTCGCGACGCATCAGGCTGGTGATTCCCGCGGTTATCAGAAAGTGGTTCATGGTCATGAGTGTGTTAGCAGACGCTCGTTGGATATTAGAAAACTGAGTTATTGAGGTCGCTTTAATTAAGAGAATTTAGAAAGATCTCAGTTCACGCTCTCGATGAAGATCTTATAATGCACTGCACATCTCCAACCAAAAATTTTAACTTTAACCCAACGTTTCGAAGCCGACTTGGCTCCTTCATCAGGGGTGACTGAGCGCAGTAGCTAGCGTCTTTTAAGTATGGAGGGGAGGGGGGGGGGGTGAAAAGAACGACAGCTGCGACGCGAAAGGCGCGGGGGACGGGGAGGGGTTTAGGCTGTTCCCCCTCCCGCCCCTCCATACTTAAAATACCCTAGCTACTGCCCTCAGTCACCCCTGATGAATTAGCCGAGTCGGCTTCGAAACGTTGGGTTAAGTTAATATTTTTGGTTGGAGATGTGCAGTTCATTATATCTTCAAATCCAACCAGACAGGCAAATCTGTCAAAATGTTTAGTTTTCAATCGATGAAGATCGCGCCTGTGCGAACTGAGCTGCTGCCGATACGGTACGTCTACTGGGAGTCGACTCGTCTCTCTGTATTTCTTCCGTCTGTTCTTTTCTTTCGGTCACGTGAGTTTCCTCCTCTTCCCTTCGGGGTGGGGAGGCGTCCGCGAGGTCTCCTTCTTTTTTGTGAGCAATCGGCGTGTCTCGGGGCATGTCCGGGTGCCTCAACTAATTTCTCTGTTCTTTTGCAGGCGCGGTGCGCTCTCGTCGGAGTTTGCGTTCCTCCGGCCACTAATTTGGAGAAAGTGCGTTTTGTCCGTGGGTCGAAGCTTTCAGCGCGACGAGTTCTAGGAATCTTTTTTCCTCCGGCTGGGCGACTGGGCGAGCAATATGCTCGTCGGCAACATGCTGACAATTGGTTGCCCAGTTTATAGAAAATCGTCTTTAAATCAAGTGGCGATCCTGGAAGCTCGAGGTGCATTATTCTGGTCGATATTTTCTTTCAAATCATGCAGTACAGGTTGAAGCACGTTTGATAGGAACATGATGATGCCTCTTGGTGCGGCAAAGTTTCTCCTACTACGATTGTTTACATCTCAAGAACTCTATATTCAGTCTAGTGACAGCTGATGAATGTCAGTTTAAACGTAGCCCACATAGATAATTTTTTTCGCAGTTATCCATGCAGTGACGCGGCAAAAGGTAATGCGCGTCGGCCGGGAACCTTGTTACTATAAAGCAAGAAAGCACACAAACAGAAAGGCCGTTACTAAAGCATTTCCACTTTGGCACTGCCTATCACTGGCGTTCTGCACTCAGAGTACAAGGGGCGAAGCATCTGGTGCTAGCACTCGGCATTTTGTTCTCATCGCTATTCATATTAATGGGACAAACATTACATGGGTCCCAATGGGCTGCAGGCATTTTCACCCTGTCCATTGTCCTGACAGCGAATTTCCATATTAACGATGCGTAAATACACTGAAAAAGTTAGGCCCTGAGATAAACTGCGCACAATTCGAGTCGTCCATCTTAACGGGGGTCGAATTACGAGTCGCACGACTGTATATCATGAATCGCCATAAAAATCGCCAAACAAGTGGAAGTTTTGTGCCCAAAGGAACACGGCCAATTTGCGAGCAGCTTCTTCGCTCTTTTAAGAGAATTTTATTTTTCCGAAAATATCTACAGTGCTAAGGACTCTTTACACAAGTGGTCTGGTTTTCAAGGACATCACAATGAGTCATCATTGTACAGGTATCACATATATGCAAATGACATTTCAGTGGACAATTCGTGGTTTCTACACGAGCTGACTTAAAGCAGCTTCATTATGAACTTAAGTGGAATACAAGGAAAGAAAAGATGAGCAACACTCGCCGAACTTCCTAATACGGAAGGATGGGCGTGGACACACCTCTATCGCTAACAACAATGAACCTTGTTGACTAGAGGAGGAAGAAGGCCTCCTCACCCAACACGACGAGTTCTTCATTCAAGTGTTTCAGCATCAAGGTTCTAAGGTGGTACAGTAAAGGGAACGTTGCTTTCTGCGGGCTCACAAGTTTCCTTCAGAGCAGAAACACAACCTGAACCCTCATAAAAATCATAAGTACTGTCAGCAACAAATGAAACGCGAACAGCAAAATGACAAGATCTTAGCCAAGACAAGCTTAATACTAGCGCAAATTAATTGCACTTCGATGATGCGAAGACTGTCCTTTACAGGTGTTAATCAGCCTCGCTTGTATTTCCCCCCAGGAGTTAATATGTTGGTGTTCTTGTGCGGGTATTTCAGTTCTGTTGTTAGCACCTCATTTGTTGCTTATAGTAATTTCTCCTAGCTGTCCGGTAATGACGGTTCCGAATAGGTTTTTGTTCCTCGCCAATTGCAATAAATGCTTTCAATAAACTTATTAATGGTCGAGCCCTTTAGCTCAGCCCTGCATCTGAGTTGCCTCGTTCTTTATTAGCCGTGCGAGTTAATTAATTGCGCGTTAAGTAATGGAAGCCTTCTGCACAGGGGAAAAGTATAACGTTTGTGCTAATGCCATTTCTACTGTATATTTTGGTTTCTTGTGCTGCTCAGGTTTGAAATTGTACGTGTGTTAAGCGATAAACTAAATCTGCACGTATGTTCTGAGCTCCTGCGTGGGTATCACAAGGAGAATATAATGGTTGCCTATGTGGCGTTGGGATCATGCATATTAATTGCGATATCTAACCTTTGTGATCACTTAATTGCTGTCTTTGTTTATCTGTCTGTAGTTTGAAGAAACACGAACTCGTGCAATTATCTACCATCTTAACTGCATTTTAATTAATTTGCTCGCTTTGTTACCAGCCCTCTTACGCCTCCTTTCTCAACCCGTCTATGCGACCAGAGCAGCAGGGCAGGCGCTTGGCCGTCGTCGAATAACGTTCTTGAGTTTTCACCTCGGAGGTAATTCTGCCTGGTCAGCGCGCAGCCCTTAATTCACTCAATCGAATTAGTAGTTTTTGTTACTTAGGTCATCCTGAAATTAGGAATTAATTTATCGTCAGTATTCGCCCAAGCGTAGCCACACGGATACAAAGGAAAACTGCAGATCTTTCGCAGAAACTTCCTGAGTGAACAAAATTTCGCCCTGGTCTGGGGATGAAACCAGGGGCAACCGCATGCGCTGCGCAGTTGCTCTACCAACTGCACTGACAAGGATCCTTAGCAGATGGCAGGGTGAGGCCAAGTTGATCAACAACTCGAAGTGGGAACGGTATTAGTCGAATGTCTCGAAACGCATTGAACTGATGTCCTTATAAAGTTAAAATTTCTTGATGAGGGGAAAAAATCTCGTTGTTAGCGATACGGTAATGTTGAGCTTCAGTGAAGTGGCACTGAGGCTTTTGACCAAAGCTCTACGTGGATGAAAAGAATAAAAAATTATGAGATCACTGCGGCACCCGCATTGGAAGAATGCGTAAGCATTAAAGCCTCCTCGCCCCTCATTGCCCGTCCTCGCCACTGTTTTAATCCTTTTGCTCATCCAATTTCACAACTGCCTGAATTAATTGCCTTAATTAATCAATTTCCATTATTGCCCATTTTGAGTGTTCAAACTTGGCGCCACACTTCGTTTTCAAATTTGGCGCCACGCTTCGCTCCGTCCACACTTCCGGTTTTTCAGATTTGGCGCCGCGCTTTAGTTCCGCCCACTTCCGGTGATTTCAAATTTGGCGCCACTTTTGCTCCGGCCCCGCCCACTTTTTGGGCATTTTTGGCTCTAGTTAATTAACCAGTTGTCCCGCATGCACCTCATGATTTCCCCTGCGAGATTTTTTCATGACACGAAACCGCGAACGTAGTCATGCAATGCTTACGCATTAAAAGCGCGGCTTCTTTTTTTCCTTGGCGAACGATTCAGGGCTCACTCTAGCCGGGCAGGCGCCCGGGGAAACCATGCTGTAAAGTGCTATCTCCAAACGAAGCCTCGACGAAGGCGAACGAGCCTTTTCGACAGAAAAGTCGCTTCCGAAGCGTATGCACTAATTGCACAGCGTTCTCCACGACGCTCGCTTAAGCGATTGCCCATCGCGTGCAACACTGCCACGATTTTTGCAACACCTAGTGCTCGTTTCTATGTCTCCACGTAGAGTTTGGTACGATAGAAAACAGCCACGCGTGCGCAGATCACCCGAGCGCAACCACGCTGGAGGTTGCATCCGGCATTGTTGAGAAAGAATGAGAGAAATAAATAAATAAGACAGGGGGCAAGAAAGAAAAAGGGGAAGAAATGAAGGAAAAAGAAGGAAGGAAGGAAAAGGGAGAAGGAAGAAAGGCAGGGAGGAAAAGAGACCAGAATAAGGAACTAAGTAAAGAATGAAAGGGAAGGAAAGAGGAGACATGAAGGGATATGGAAGGAAGGAAGCAAGGAAGGAAGAAGGGGGAGGGTGGAATGAGAAAACTAGGAAACAAGGAAGTGAGGAAGGAAAGAAAGAACAAAGGAAGGAAAGAGAGGAGGAAAGAAGGAAGTGTCACAGAACCCGCAATAGTCGAGCATGTTTTAATATCTTGCTTAATCAATTCTGCGCAGTTATCTTGGGTTCCTGGTTTTATTATGTCCGTGCAACTTCCCCATGAAATCTGAACCCGTGCCCATTGTTTTGTAGTTATGGTTCTCGTCTATAAACACGCCTTTATCCCCCCGCCCCAATCTCCCCGTCCCATTGTCGTGTCTCGGTCATAACCTGCATAACTTGCACCGAACGCAGGTAGAAAGAAAAAAGGAAGTAAAGAAAGAGGAAAGAAAATGAATAGAATGAAGAACGAAAAGAAGGGAAGAAAGGACAGCCCACCTAGTCGAACTTTCTGGCGCTGAGCGCACGGCACGCGGCAAACGGCTTCATCCGGCCCAGTTTATCGCCGTCAGCCAGGCTTCGGTCGGGGCTGCTGCAAGGCCGGGCTCCCCGCTTGCGAAGCAGCAACGAACCGCATGTGCTCATGGATGAGCCTGCACATGTACTACGTTTGTATGTGTGTGTGTGTGTGTGTGCGCCCGAGCATGAACACCTTTGTATATCATTGTGGGCGGGACGGTGCGTGTGCGTGCACTTACCCGCGTCTGTGCGAATGCGTATGTCTCTTTCTGTGTGTGTGCGTGTGTGTGTGTGTGTGTGTGTGTGTGTGTGTGTGTGTGTGTGTGTGTGTGTGTGTGTGTATGCAGACGCACGTACATCTTCTGTGTACAGTTGTACGCATACACACACGCATGCAGCTGTGCGCGTGTGTGCGTGCGCGTTCGAAGCGCGGCACGTGAAGCGGAAAGATCGAGGCCGCTTTTTCTTTCTTTTTGTTTTGTCGTGCGAGTCCGCACTCCCGCTGGTTCTGCGGTAGGCGTGACACTTGTGGACTGAGTGGCCCGAGCGTTACGTATCTGCTTTTCATTCTCTCTTGTCTTTTTTTTTCTACCTAGTCGTTCCTATTACATTCTTCCGCCTGTTTTTTTTTTTTTTTTACCTTTAGCTGCCGCCCGAACAGCTCTTCCGCATGCCTTCACCGGCACGATGCATTAAGGAAAGCTTTTACTGCACACGTGCGGTATATCGGGCCTGGTTATGTAGTGGTTCCGATGGCGACACAAGGATAGCGTTGTACTGTGAATACGGGCGTCGTCTTAGTTGGGGTAAATTTTCAGCCCAGCATGCTCGAAATGGTCACATACTTTATCTGTGTCGGATTGCCGTTTCGGTCTATGCAAGGTTCGCCGCACCGTCGACTATTCATATATTTTTTTTGCTGCTTAACAGTGGTAACAGGAACCTGTACCTTCTGACGTTATTATGCATTTGAACAGAGACAATGCTGCTAGGCGCGCTTTCCTTTCACGGGAGTGCATGTAAGAATATACCATCATGATGCGCACATAGAATGTTAGGATCCTTCGTTTTTCGGGTTTTATATGTAGAATTCGGTGGGTATAAATCGGGCACCATTTTAACGCGACAGCGTTAAGGAGCTCGTGTCGCAGAAAAGCCGGTGTCATCGGCGTCTTTGGCCGTGAGCGAAAAATGGCGCATCTCTGTGGACACCTGAACCGCGCCGTAAGGGAAGGAATTTTAACGCGACAGTGTTAAGGATTGATTGATTGACCGATCGATTTTTCCTTCCCTTACGGCGCGATCCGGGTGTCCAGCGAGAAATGTGACAGGCGTCATTTCCTTTCCTTAAAAACAATTGTTCATTTCATTTTCCTTCCCTTAATGCCCGGTTCGGGTGTCCGTCGATATTTGTGAGACGGGCGTCCTTTCCTTAAATTGTCCAACGGGCCACGCGTCCCGCTGAACGGGCGATGGCGTTCCGTGTACCCCTCAGCAACGCTGCGACACGTTGTGGCGTCTTACTCTTAAAGATGAAGATTAAGCGTCCTCCAATTTTTTTAGTTAAAATTCGGTTTAATAATAATAATAATTGGTTTTTGGGGAAAGGAAATGGCGCAGTATCTGTCTCATCGTTTCACACCTGAACCGCGCCGTAAGGGAAGGGATAAAGGAGGGAGTGAAAGAAGAAAGGAAGAAAGAGGTGCCGTGGTGGAGGGCTCCGGAATAATTTCGACCACCTGGGGATCTTTAACATGCACTGACATCGCACAGCACACGGGCGCCTTAGCGTTTTGCCTCCATAAAAACGCAGCCGCCGCGGTCGGGTTCGAACCCGGGAACTCCGGATCAGTAGCGGAGCGCCCCAAGCACTGAGCCACCGAGGCGGGTAAAAAAATCTAGTTCTACAACGCAGATTTTGAAAGGACTTATTGTAAGGTTATTTTTTCAGGCAGAAATAAGTGGCTGCATGCTATCGCACGTTGTTGTTTGGGACATAGAAACGTCCGTTAGCACTGATAATCTACTTTCAAAACAGTCTAGAAATGACAGCTTGCACCAAGGAAGTGCTCTCAACGTGAGGTACTTGTTTTCTTTGTGTGTTACAACTATTTCGTCGCGTAGATTACGATCCCCATGTACCGCACTTCCCTGTCTGTGCTAAAATTACTTACCATTTCATTGTACTAGGCGAAAATATCCAACATCACAGCAGCCATCTGAAACGTAAGCATAAATAAGAGTAAGTCCTTTGTGCTTGCATACATATGGACTCAAGCTTCTGTAAACAAACTTGCGAATTGTGAAATCGTCTTTAGCATCCCTTTAGCACGCACCCCCATCTCCCCTCCCTCTCCCGTTTTATCTCTGGCACCATTAAGAGCACCGACTGGCCGGCGGTACATTCTGAGCCGTGCAACCTGCGGATAATCCTAATAATAATAATAATAATAATAATAATAATAATAATAATAATAATAATAATAATAATAATAATAATAATAATAATAATAATAATAATAGGTTTTGGGGGAAGGAAATGGCGCAGTATCTGTCTCATATATCACTGGACACCTGAACCACGCCGTAAGGGAAGGGATAAAGGAGGGAGTGAAAGAAGAAATGAAGAAAGGGGTGCCGTAGTGGAGGGCTCCGGAATAATTTCGACCACCTGGGGATCTTTAACGTGCACTGACATCGCACAGCAGACGGGCGCCTTAGCGTTTTTCCTCCATAAAAACGCAGCCACCGCGGTCGGATTCGAACCCGGGAACTCCGGATCAGTAGCGCGTCTAGTAAGCATATCCTTTTTTAAGGCGATAGCCTTTAATGGCTCAAACTCGCGGTGACCGTCTGTCTGTTACATCGCCACCTAGGTCACGTGATCTATAATTTGGGTAAAAATTGCAAACCAGTGCAATGAGTCGCAAACAGCTTAAGAGATATCTAAGTGATATCTAAGAGATAACGCAGTTAAGAGATATCTATGTGCCTCCAAAGACTTTTTATCACTATTTCAGACTCGTCAGCCCTGCACGCCTTCAATGCCTCAGCCAACAACCGATGTTGCTTGTTTATGCGCCTGTTATGACGTCCCTATTCGCAACAACAATCGTCGAAGTGCGATGTAATAAATTCGGTAGAAAAAATTCGCAAAAAAAAATGCAGCCTTCGAAAACGCCGACGTCGGCGCCCTTTTACGGCAGATAGTATACAGTCAACGTGGCGCGTTGTCGTGACCTCATCCGTGACGTCACTGCTCTCCGACCAATCGTCGCGATGCGTTGCGCCTGGCGTGTGCTATACGCCAACGACACCCACGCTGCATAAACGTGAAGCATGGCCTTAACTGCTGCCGGTGAAGAACTTTTCTCTCGGTCCGCTTGTTGCAGGAGGAGACAAAAGACATAGACACTACGAATGGAGCAAACGCCGCGGGGGTCACACTTCGAAACCTCGAAGTTCGCTTGGAAAAATGCCCACCGCAAGCTGCTGTGGTTTTGCGCAGCATAACAAGGAGTAAGAAAGGCTCGGAAGGAGCGGGCGAAAAAGTTAACTGACCGGCGCTAACAAAAGAAGTTGTCGTAGTACTGCGGATGCCGTAAAAAACGTTTAACGACCAGCAGGAGTGAAACGACGTTGTTCAATGCGGCGCCATTGGACGTTTTACGGCCGCCCAAGTAGCTTGGCTGGGCGCGAACCTGCAGCGCGCAGACGATGTCGTTATCAGAGTCGTGTGCCGCCGACAGCGCTGCAGCCGGCCCGGGTAAAATAGCCTTTTATGTGCCTCATATGCGCTAGCTAGGCTTGGCTCGCGTCCGTACGCGTAAGCACCCCAAGGCCGTTCGCGCTGTTGCCTCTGATTAGACCGCGGGAAGAACGTTAACTGTGAGGGCTGGCTGTGAATGGCGGAGGCGTCGCAGATTGAACGAGGCGTACCAAGGAACAGAAGCGTTTTTTTTCTAATTATTATTGCTGAGATAGCAGCATCAGCGAGGCTCTGCGAAGTTCATGGCGTCCTCCTTTTGGTAACTGTCTTGCTCTGCCTGTCGTAACAAAAAAATGATGCCGCCACCGTTTGGAAGACGTTGAAGTAACGAGCGTTAGCTGTTTTTTTTTATAAATGACGTCACCAATCAATCACCAATTGAATACATTCAGTGAGGTCACCAATCAATCACCAATTGTGTTGCAGCCGCCGCGGTGGCTGAGTGGTTACGGCGCTCGGCTGCTGGCCCGAAAGACGCGGGTTCAATCCTGGCCGCGGCGGTCGAATTTCGATGGAGGCGAAATTCTTGAGTCCCGTGTACTGTGCGATGTCAGTGCACGTTAAAAAACCCCTGCTGGTCAAAATTTCCGGAGCCCTCCACTACGGCGTCCCTCATAGCCCGAGTCGCTTTGGGACGTTAAACCCCCATAAACCTAAACCTAAACCAATTGTATTGCTATTGATTTCCTATAGCGGCCGCCATTTTGGATTTATCAGTAACGTCATCAATTGGCGGCCATTGACGTAACCAGTCAATCACCATTTGGGTTGCTATATCGATTTACTATGGGGGCTTCGAAAATTTCACGCCGAAGGGACAAATGGTCAGGAACTTCGCCAAAGGATGGATCTCACAGAGAGCGGCCCGAGTCCTGAGCGATCGACAAGTCCAGTGGGTGGTAGATTTTCAAGCTAGAATTCTATGGTTCCCGGCGCACTCGGGAGAAGTATCGAACACATATCGCAACCGAAACGAGACGGCACACGCCAAGGCGCGCGAGCTCGCGAACCGCGCCGGCGACCGTCGTCCATGGGACAGCACCAAAGACTGATTGACCAGCTACAACGAAATTACCAAGGCCCTCTGCCTGGCCCGCCGAACCTTCCCTCCGCCCAGCGACACGCTGGACAGGGCGCACGCGGTGGCCCTCAGACAACTGGAGACGCTCACGTACCTCAACCCGGCACAAAACCACAGACTACCCCGGAACATACCCGACAAATATATGCAGGGTCTGCCACACTGCTATAGCAACTTTACCCCACATGCTCTGGGACTGTAGCAAAAACCCTGACGGTGCTAACTCCGGAACCCGCCCGCCACGGTGGGCCTCTGCCTTGCGCAGCCCCAGCCTCGGTGACCAACTCTGGGCCGTCCAGCAGGACCGCGAGGTGACGTCCCCACGTGGGAGACCTAAGGCCCCGTCGGCGAAAGCTGTTACCAGCCATGGAAGGTGGTAGCGGGACCCCAAGAAATCGAGAAACGCGATGAGTAAGAGCTCACGCTCTTAAAAATCAGTGACGTCACCACTGCGGCAGCACGTGACCAACTTGTGAGCAATGATGATGGAGCTTCGCTGTGATCATACAGACAGAAGACATCTTCTCGCTCAAGTTTTTAATTAACGACAGCAGAATCTAAAAACGCCAGCCTCGTGATGCGCACTTTTGGTGCCGGTTTGTCGCAGTTACTAGACAATCAAATACATTGTTCCCTAGCTGTAGCGCTACGCAAGCAGAAGTCCCTACAAAGGGACGAGGCGTATCGACTCGCGAACCAACCATATTTATGTTCCCGTCTCATTCGTGTTGGGTAAAAGAAAAAAAAAGAAATGCAAAGATAGAGAGAGGATTGGGGGGGGGGGGGGAAGGGTTGAGCTGCAATAGTGACCTTTCACGTCGCAGAAAGGTCACGCTTACAGTGGCGAATAGGTGGGCATGTCATTTGTGCATTGCGCGGTCATCGTGGCTGGCGACGCCCATTCAGGGCAGTGTGCCTCTCCCATATATATATATATATATATATATATATATATATATATATATATATATATATATATATATATATATATATATATATATATATATTTGCTTCGCCGTTCTACCTCTCACTGGCATGCGGCCAGAACGACCCGTAATTGGGCAAACCATTGCTGCTTCGCATTAGCGAAGAGGAGAGGAACAGGAGGAAGCGAGAGTGTACGGTAACAAGCCTTATAATCTATAGCTCCGGTTTCCGTGTCACGAACTGAACAGTTGACGTCACAGTTGACCTGTCGCAGACAACGACAGATGTAGAACCTGCTTGCCAATTTTCCCTCATTTACTTACTCAGTTATATCTTTTTCGTAGTGAATTATTATTTCTTACCTTTTTATTAGTGTCTGCGGCGTCGGTGCATGCATGTCCAGCATTGTGCCCTCGCCGCGCAAACGCAGCAGAAGACACTTTTACGTAAGCGAGTTTTTATGGAGGAAAAACGCTAAGGCGCCCGTGTGCTGTGCGATGTCAGTGCACGTTAAAGATCCCCACGTGGTCGAAATTATTCCGGAGCCCTCCACTGCGGCACCTATTTCTTCCTTTCTTCTTTCACTCCCACCCGCCGTGGTGGCTCAGTGGTTAGGGCGCTCGACTACTGATCCGGAGTTCCCGGGTTCGAACCCGACCGCGGCGGCTGCGTTTTTATGGAGGAAAAACGCTAAGGCGCCTGTGTGCTGTGCGATGTCAGTGCACGTTAAAGATCCCCAGGTGGTCGAAATTATGCCGGAGCCCTCCACTACGGCACCTATTTCTCTCTCTTCTTTCACTCCCTCCTTCATCCCTTCCCTTACGGCGCGGTTCAGGTGTCCAACGATATATGAGACAGATACTGCGCCATTTCCTTTCCCACAAAACCAATTATTATTATTATTCTTTAACTCCCTCCTTTATCCCTTCCCCTAAGGAGCGGTTCAGGTGTCCAACGATATGAGACAGATACTGCGCCATTTCGTTTCCCCAAAACCCAATTATTATTATTAATTATTTCGACTGCTGGAAAGACTAAGACACCAGCCAAGCTACTGCTGTAGCCACCAAGGTGGCGCCATTTGCATTACTATACCACACTCATTATACATTGCTCCTAAAGACACCTTTCGGATATCGTATTTACATAGGAGAGAATTACAATGCCCCACGTTGCACTCGTGGTTATCACTGCCCCCGTGCTGGCTCAGTGCTTATGGCGCTCGGCTGCTAGCCCGAAAGACGCGGGTTCGATCTCGGCCGCGGCGGACGAATTTCGATGGAGGCGGAAATTCTAGAGGCCCGTGTACTGTGCGATGTCAGTGCACGTTAAAGAATTCCAGTTGGCCGAAGGGGGCGTCCCGCATAGCCTGTGTCGCTTTGGGATGTTAAACCCCATAAACCACAAACCACTAGTGGTTATCGCTTTTAGGCGCCATCATTGGGCCCTTGGAACTGGGACAGGCCCGCTACCTCGGGCGGCGTTGTTTCTACATTGTACTTGCTTTCATTGATTCGCTGGGAAGCGTCTGTTTGGTTTTGTTTAGTGGGGTTTAACATCCCAAAGCGACTCAGGCTATGAGGGACGCTGTAGTGAAGGGCACCGGAAATTTCGTCCACCTGGGGTTCTTTAACGTGCACTGACATCGCACAGTACACGGGCCTTTGGAATTTCGCCTTCATAGAAATTCTACCGTCGCGGCCGGGATCGAACCCGCGTCTTTCGGGTCAGCAGCCGAGCGCCGTAACTACTGAGCCACCGCGGCGGGCCTGGGAAGCGTCTGTAGTTATTATTTAGTTATCCCCCGCGCAATGTCTTTCATCACTGGGGGGGCGTGACTTACACAGAACAAAAGAAAATTAAGAGAGCAATTTATGTTGATGATGCAAGCGCCGTATTGCGAACAATGCACAAATCGGCTTTATGTTCCTAATCGAACGGCTCGAGCCTTCACCTCGGACGAACCTTAATTATTAGCCATCGACGGAGTTCAACATTTTAAATTGATCGCGTCCGAATTTCAGGCATCATTTTTTCCTTGTCTAAAAGTGTGCCAATTTCCTTCACAAATAGGAGATTCAGCCGCGTGTTATCCTTATCTGCCTTGTACTGCTTGAGCCCGGTTATCGCTCTCTCGTTCCGGCAGTGCAGCGTATCGGTATGCTTTTTTGCCGGGATATCAGTGCAGCGATTTCCACCATTTGGGTGATAACGCAAGGCTTGGCTGATGGAATGTTGGATGACGCTTTATGAATACAGGTCAAATGTGGGTAGCGGCTCTCTATTCTCCGATGATCGGCGATTGCTTGACGGCCACCGAATAAAATTTGTACTTTGCTTAGCGGCTAACTAGCTGTATAAGACGTCGTAGTGTAGTCGCGTTTCCTTCTTATTCACCCGTATACACACCTCTAATAATAATAATAATAATAATTGGTTTTTGCGGGAAAGGAAATGGCGCAGTATCTGTCTCATATATCCTTGGGCACCTGAACCGCGCCGTAAGGGAGGTAGTGAAAGAGGAAAGGAAGAAGAAGGTGCCGTAGTGGAGGGCTCCGGAATAATTTCGACCACCTGGGGGTCTTTAACGTGCACTGACATCGCACGGCACACGGGCGCCTTAGCGTTTTGCCTCCATAAAAAAAGCTTCCTGGACGCCGTCATAGTATCGCTGGTATGTGACAGCGGCATTCCGTTTGGGGAATTTCACAGATGGAATTAACTGCGAATGTGCAGCACAGCCCGATATGCAAGTGGACTCTACCAAGTTGTATACCGCGAAGGCAGCGTCTTCAACACGTCGCGATTCGCTAGAAAACTGCCAAGCGCGCGTCGTTTTCAATAAACGAACTTTTTTATATTTTAATATTTTCGGTTCCGGATTGTGTGCTTAAGTGCGGCTTGCGTTCCTGCATTGTTGAGTGGCATAAGTACGAAAGCTGTGGCCCCTCTGGCGTACTTAACAAGTGAGCGCTGTAAGCAAGTGGCGCCTCATTTGTTCATGCCTTGCCTGCCACCGTGAAACATTGCGGGCGTTCTGGTAACGTCAACAGCAAGCTGAACCGAGGCGGAATGTTGGATATGAGCGCCGGGGAGATTGCACGATGCATCATAGTAATATGTCTGCTCATCAGAAGATCCCATCGACCACGTGCCGGGGTCACGGTAAGGTAGTTTGCAGACTGCAACAAAAGAAAACAGCCATGTAAATAAAGAGGAGCTTTGAAATTGAACTTTGTTCAGCGGAGAATACTCGATTGCGATTTAGCAATCCAACAATAAAGCGAAAAATTCAGGGTCGATCAAATGTACTGATGTGAAGGAAATGCGATAGTTATGGAGCACGTTATTTACTCGCAAATCACAAATTTCCTTACATCTGTTAAGTTCTTTCACCCTAACCAGCACGGATTTCAAAAAGGACTTTCATGTGACACTCAGCTTGCCTTATTCCTTCACGACATAAGTACTAATGTAGACCTTAACATACCTGTTCACGCTGTCTTCATCGACTTCGAGAAGGCTTTCGACAAAGTCTCTCACAAACGCCTACTACTAAAGCTTTCACAACTAAACCTTGACCCGCTCGTCTTCAACTGGATACAGGCTTTCCTCACTAATCGTCAGCAGTTTGTTGAAGCCAACAACAAATCTTCTTCACTCTCTGAAGTACTCTCTGGTGTGCCGCAAGGTACAGTTCTTGGCCCTCTCCTTTTCTTAATTTACATCAATGACTTGCCTAATAATATTTCATCAAACAACCGCTTATTCGCCGACGATTGTGTTATTTACCGTTCTATTAATGCAGCAGATAACAATGTTCTTCAATGTGATCTATTAAGGCTGGAGGAGTGGTGTCGTAGATGGCTGATGGTCTTAAACACTAACAAAACTGCGCTTGTTTCCTTTCACAGACGACAAAATTACCCTACCCCAAATTATCTTCTGAACGGTTCTAGTGTTTTACTCCGCAACTGCATTAAGTATCTTGGTGTTGACATATCGGGTACCCTTAACTGGTCTACCCATATAACGCGGATAATTAACAGTGTTAACAAAGCTCTCGGCTACCTACGTCGTAATTTACGCCTAGGTTCACCAGCAGTTAAATTGCTAGCTTATAAAACATTAATTCGGCCAAAGTTAGAGTACGCATCAGCCATCTGGGACCCCGCTCAACTTAACCTAACCCACTGTGTTGAACTTGCGCAAAATCGCGCCGTTAGATTAATCTACTCAAACTACTTATACTCCACCAGTGTTACCTCCCTGAAAAACAATGCATGCCTACCTAACCTCAAGCAACGCCGTATTGTTGCAAGGCTATGCTTGTATCACAAAATATATCATAACTTTACTCTCAACTGTCCTATCCAACCTACTCATCGTTCTTGAGCCCGCACAAGCCACCACAAGGCCGTTTACCCACCTCCTGCTCGCACCGTGACCCATCTTCATTCCTTCTTCGTCCAAACAGCGCGTGACTGGAACAGTCTTCCCACCAGTACCATCCTTCTTACAAACCCGGACCATTTCAAGAAAGCCATCGAAACTATGTTCTATTAACACCAGGTTGTTAGCCCACCCCTCATGTAAAGCCCTCAAGGGCCCTTGAGGTATCTATAATAAATAAATAAATAAATAAATAAATAAATAAATAAATAAATAAATAAATAAATAAATAAAAATAATTTTCTTTCACTCGGTGATCTATTGCGATTACTATTCCAATTCCACTTCTGTTGCCATTCACTCAACAATCTCTTTCAGTTCTCATTCTATTCCCATTCAGACTCTGTTGTTATTCTGTTTCTATACCTATAGAACCTTCTTTTGTTATATTGTGAATTCCTCCTGATATTCTGTTTCCATTCTATTCTTGTTCTCATTTGCATTCTTAACTACTTAGGCATTCTAACTATTACAATTCATATACGCACGTACAGCCTTTGCCAAAGGTAACCAGGCTGCATGGTTTACTTCTCGTTCAAATAGCAGAGCCCAATTACGGCTTCCTAAAGATCAAAAAGTTCTAGGAAGGTGAGGACAGCTGTTCTCATTACCATACAGAGATTTAGAGCTTGAGTGCAGGCATAATAGCTTCAATACACGACTGAGAAGCAAACCGTCCAGCCTGCTTACTTTTGGCAAAAACTGTACATCCACTACTACAGATTCCATGTACATGGGGATGCTGATGATTAATCTTCTTCACTAATTAAGCACTAAATACAAACTACTAATTAACATTGCTTACAACCTTACACTTACTACTATACTACTAGGACTGTAGCGGTACTACTATCCTTTTTAATCCTCTTCTGCACGCTTTAGTGCGTTTCAGACTGAGGCGACAACGACGCCGGATGGTTTTCGCCGTCATGACACTACTAATGTCATAACATTAAAAATCTGGCCACTTGGTTTTACATCGTATTGCGCTGGGCTGTGTCCTGACCCTTCTTAGTGTGTCTTCCATGCCGCACCTCAGAAGTGGAACAGGTAACCAAAATACTTCTGCACGGGTGCCGTTCACAAAGGCGGAAGTGCAGTCGGAGTGTTCCGCATATTCCTTCAGGACATATATATGCTCTCTGCTTCTGCAGAACAAGACGAAAAAACAAAGTTTGAGGAATGTTTCTTCCGCGCTTTAAACGCGTTAAAACGAAGCACATTTTAAAATTGAGCGCCGCGCAAGTCGACCTTGGGCGGTTCGTTCTTTTTTTTATTTTTTTTGTCTCCGCTCCGTTCGTATGCGTTGCGGCCTGCTTTCAAGTGGGCGCCGCAATCTTCGCGTTTCCACGCGCGGGCTGCATAACCCAATATGCTAGCTCAGCGTTCGCAGCAGCCGTAGTCTATTAAGCTTGGGGCTTTATCACGGCGTGCTCTCGATTTCGTCGAGGGAAAGAATGAAAAGAAAGAACGATAGAAGTAATCGTGAGACCACAGAGAAAGAGAGAGAGAGAATGAAAAAAAAAAGGTAAAAGTTAAGCCTGCGTACGTGTGCGAGCCGCGTGAGCCTTGACTTCTGCACAGTTCTGCCCTCGCTTCGGTGGCTTGCCCGATGCAACTTCACGAGATAGGCTTTCTTTCTTTCTTTCCTTCCTTCTTTCTTTCAGGCTTGTTCTTTTCCTTCATAAGCGCACGCACGGCAGGCGTCCTTGTGCCGTGCCCTATCTCTAGTGCTGCGAGCCGTCGGTGTTTGCGGATGTGAGCCGTATTTCCGCACAATGTGCTGGAGCAGACCTCCACGCTTATCTGGGAGGTCTTCCTTTATTCTTCGATTTTTTTTTCTTCTATCTATCTCTGGCTGCTTTCCGCAGAGGCCCGGCTCCCCTCTCGTTCTTTATCGGGGCTGGGCAGCGCTGCACTGCCTTATACTGCAGCGCGCACCGTTTCGGGCGAGAGCTGGGCCGCTATCTTACATGTGTATTGCGCACCCTTCGATATATACGCGACAGCGTTGTAGAGCTGCTGCGTCGTCCGGCCCAGCAGCTCTCTGAGGCCCGCTGGTTAAGCAGCGTCGCGGTGATGGAACGCAGGAATGAGGGGATCAGAAAATGAGTTTTTGAACCGTAGATGACGAGAGGCTTGTAAATCTGCCGTATAGAAAAGAGCGGAGTTGGAGACGGTGGATCTCCCTGCCGACAGCTGGTGACTCGGAAAGCCACTTTGGGAGTGAATTGCAGCACCTGAAAGCCGACCACTCGCATGTATAGTCGCGGCCGTAATACTGGATACACTCCAACACGAATACCCTTATATAGGGAGTGGGAAGGAAGGAAGCTCTAACCTAACGCACTCCCATTTATAAAAGGGAGTGTACGCTAGAGGAAACCTGACTCCTTTTTTTTACTCCTTTCTGTTCAGAGTGCACACTGATGGTGTCTTCGACTGGTCGCTTTAGATCGCTTTAGAGCGCTCTGAGAGGCGACCGCGCATTCGGCTGGTCGAAACCGACCGCTCTGACTACATTCGGCTGGTTCTTTCTGAGCGCTCGCCTCCAGCTCAGAGCGCTCTGACGCGCTCCGAGAAAAAAGTCGGAGCGGCTCCGAGATGAGTCCACGTCACAGAGCCACTTCCGCCATTACGGGGAAAGCGGTGCGAGGCGGCTTCGGCGTCCCCTGCGCGTAGGCAGAAGCAAGTGTAGGCTTTTGACGCAGTGGTAGCGTCCTTGTTTTGCGGGTGCAGCGCTGTGTGAGGCAAAATGTCCAAGAGACGCCGGATAACTACGCTAGGAACGCGGTCTGTGTCGCTGTCGCATGACAACAGCGATTCCAGCAGCAGCTCAGACGAGGACGACAGTGCTATCCACAAGACGATGTTCGAAAAATGAGCGTCCATTGGGACGGAAAGCCTGGGTAGCGATCGATACAGCTAAGCGGCGACCGCGATGCAAACTGTGTGCGACCACGTGCGGCTAAAGGTAACCAAGGGACCCTACGTGCGGCTACTGATGACATCAGCAGCGGTGACGCGTAGTCGTTCCGGAAGTTACGTCCCCCTTCTGCCTCCTGCGCTTCCGCTCTGAAAACTCGCTGACCATTCGGCTTGACTATAGTTTCGCTATGCGCTCAGAGCGAGAGCGGCTCCCACTCTGCCAGATCCTAACCGGATCGCGCGAGCGACCAGTCGAAGACACCATGAGAGCGGAGAGTTTTAGGACCCCCTACCCCCACCCCCCTCATGCGCTTCGGGCCCTCCTGGAGAAATAAGCTTTTTCATTCATTCACACGCAGCACATTTGAGTTACGGACTTATCGCAACGCAGGACTCTGACGACTTACTCTCAACTCACCCGCCAAAACTTTGTGGCTTTTAATACAAAGTGCCGCTGTTCATTTCTACATATTTGTAACCTAACCTAACCTAACCTAATCTAGGCGCGACCTTACATTGTAGACTGAGTGAATGCTGTTGGGCAGTATTCACGTCTAGCCAATATTCGTATAATGATTGCTTGTGAAAGCTGGAAAGGCGCAGCGACGGTCTGATACTGCGCTCGCTGTCGGGGAAGAGATGAAGGAGGGAGAGAGAAGCAGTTGCTCTATAGTAGAAGGCTCGGTACTAATTTTGACCACTTCGGGTTCTAAGGTGCGCTGACATCGTACACAGAGTGGTGTCTTCTGCACTTAGACTCCATCGAAATGCTAGCTACCGTCGCTACTCGATCCCGCTACCTAGAGCATAGCAGCAGAACGCCACAAGCACTCGGCCACCGCGGCGGGTGGCGCCTGCGGCGGAAATGTAAATATGCTAAATTGTCAAAGAAGGCGATGCTATAGCGATGCGGCTGGAAATTACGGTCTGTCTTGGCGCGCAGGGAGTTTTGCCTGAGCGCTTGCCTCTCGGCTGACAACAGTGCACTCGTTTGCTATGAGAGTTATACCCCTGTCACACGGGCACTTTCGATCCTCATTGAGCCAATGCTCATCGAACTCAATGCAGATCGACGGTTGTCACACGGCCACTTTCAAGCGCAATCGAGCTCGATCCTGCTTGACTCGATGCCGATTCCCCAAGAGTGCTCGAGGTTCCAAGCACAATCGAAAGTACTCTCGCTCTCATGAAGGTATAAAAATAAACGCAAGTTAACAAAACAAAGCCACAATTGTTGTTGTTGTAATTGATTAAAATGTAAAACAGAACATTTCAGGTACTATGCCTGCTTATATGCAAACATTTGAAAATAATCTCTACACCACGCTCAAAGCTTCGCCGTCAGTGTAAACAAAGATGGCGTCCTCTTGCTCGGCGCGAAACTGTGGAGCGAGCGCGAGACAGCCGCTCTCATCGACTGCTGACAGTACCGCCTAAATGATTTGCGGCGCCAGAAGAGAAACGCCGCAGTCTATGCAGAAATCGCGGAGGCGTTGCGGACCCTCGGGTTCCATCGCACAGCAGCAGAGGTGCGCCACAAGTTTAAAAACCTGACGCAGATACGCAGATTACACTGTACGCAGATGTACCGATTTGGCTACGGATTTGGCTGCCGCTGCCCCTACTGCACAGTGTTGCCGGACATCGCCATGTTATGACTGTCGGAGGAACATTTGGCGCCACCTATCACACATGAGGGAAAATTCTCAATGAGCGTTGAAAATGCCCATGTAGCACCGGATGTTTCGAGCGTGCTCGAAAATCTCGATGGAGATCGAGTTCAATGAGGATCGAAAGTGCCTGTGTGACAGGGCTATAAGGCCGTCCACTTTCCGGTTACTCGTCCAAGTTTGAGATGGCGATGGTCTGTGTTGCCCCTTCACTGTGCCACTGTGTGAGCGAACTTGCTCGTGACTTGGAGAGATGCACTACTCACTCCGACGGAGTCGCGTCGTGGATTTCTGCTCGAACAGGCCGGCTATAGCTCCACACTGAACGGCTGATAGCGCGCGACGGCAACGACACCTTTCGGTAAACCTCACATGCTTCTACATCTGTTCCCAAGCAGCAACGGATAATTGGTCCGATATCGGAAAGGGATGGTTTAGCACTGGCCCTTTGTGGGGCAAATGTTTGCCAATACATTTCCAATATTGGTCCGTTCACCTGTGTTGCTTAGATTGTTCGCACTACCGAAACGGAGAGAAGTGGCGGCAGCTTACACACGCGAGGCGCTCGCGAACTAACTCCACCATGGCGTGCGAGGCTGGGGAATGATCGGAAACCGGTTGTGGTATATACGTGTATGTGGTGTTTAACATATCAAGCCTTCATATGGGCTACCCGAGACGACGCATTGGAGCGCTTCGGACTAATTTCGACCACTTGATGTTCTTTAAAGTCCACTGGATACTGCGCAGCACGAGATGTTTTTGCGTGCAGCCGCAGCGGTTGAGATTCGACCCGGCGACAATTCCGCTCAGCAGCCGAACGTTTAATCCACTGACCCACCGCGGTCGGTGTGAACAGCGTGCAGTTATGGGAGGCAGCCTCGGCTAAGCGGTAAAAGAGAAGACATGGAGGACACCTAACTGGCATTAGCTGTGATAAGGCATGAGAACCTCGTTGTGAGCGGCCATGAGCGACTGCACATATCATACAAGTGGAACGGGGGTCTACCTCTCCCCACCTTGCCCCTGCAAAGCGTGGGAGGTTGCTAGTCGCAGTTGCCTCTTGCCACCTGCCAAGGTGCCACCTTAAGGTGGCTTAAGGTGGCACCTTGGCAACACCGGTGGCGGGTGCGGGACGTGTGCGCTCTTATGCTATCGCACAAAAATAGGGTGGTTCGGTAGACATACACCAGTCAAGTTTCGCGCTGAGTATTGCTTTCTTGTCAATATAGTATATGTATAC
Source organism: Amblyomma americanum (assembly GCF_052857255.1). Lineage (NCBI taxonomy): Eukaryota > Metazoa > Arthropoda > Arachnida > Ixodida > Ixodidae > Amblyomma > Amblyomma americanum. The sequence continues at coordinate 192,487,965 of NC_135501.1, read as the reverse complement.
ATGCGCTGTATTACACAGTTTAGTTCAGAGAGAGCTGGATTGTTTTCTAGCTGCAAGTAACCTTGTCTCGCCTCCTCGTTCAGGCTTTGCATTTGCTGCAAGCAGTGTTACAGTCGACTCTATCATGGGGCGATAAGCAGGAGGCCGAGGTTGATGTTATCTTGCTTTTATTTTTTCCGAGAATGCGCACCAAGATAGCTTGGAAAGTGGAGGGAGCTAGTGGATTACCGCCAGTCGAAGTGCGAGATAATGGTGGGCAGCTCCCTTTCAGATTCAGAAGCTGTGCAGTGCGCCGAGGTTTGTTTGAACTAAGTAGTTTCGCTTATCACGACACTCTTTAGAATAGTGACTACAGCATACGTCACTGGTGGTGAAACGGTGACGATGTGGAAAAAAAAAAGAAGCAAGAATATAGCATACGAGTAGGTATTTGTGCTGAGTAATGCGCTGGAAAGGATGCCTCTCCGCTGGCCATTAAGAGAGTGAAAGCGCAGCACTCTTCCCGTTGAAGGCAACGTCTAATTTGGAAACACAGCGTTAGGAAAGATAAACGGAGTGATTGTTACGGTCGGGGATGGAAAAGCTCATTTTGTATAACAGCCGCAGTGTTTGCCGGGAAGTGTCGAAATGCGTAAGACTAGTTGTAACACTGACACTGTGCTAGTGCCTAGAGCTCCATAGCGCACCCCGAACGAAAAAAAAGAAACGAACATTCGGGGCCACTGTACTTAAGGTCGTCACTCTGATTGGTCCGGAACTTGCATGTTGTTAGCCTGGCACACCATTTGCGACATTTACGTAACCTGCCCAGAGCTGCTTAAAACAATAATGTGGGGAAAGAAAAGTGCACAACGGCTACGTAGTTCACTTCGTAATTGACAGGAGGCGCCAGCACCTCCTAATCCCCACAGACTTGCCGCAGATCGAACCCAGATTTTGTTTCCAGGTTTCTTGTGGGCTGAAGACTGTCAACGATGTGGCCAACATGCCACTCTATGCCACATACTCTGGACTTCTCCGCGAGGTTTGTAGCTCTCGAATCCAGACCAGTGGCCGCATTGCTCAGGTCCGACTCGGACACACAGATCCGGGTTGTGACAAGAGCCCTAGAAGTCGCCGAACGCCACGGGCTCATGGCCACTTGATGGGGATATAACCCCACACCATCTGCTACATCTGTCGAAGAAAACAAAGGTTCTCCTCCTGCTCCTCCTGAGCTGAAGACTCCGCCTGCTTTGCTTCAACCACCTTCTTCTAACCCCCTCCCCCCGCCCTCTTTCTTTCTGCAGAGTTACATGGATGCGAGCTGTCTTTAGAGAGAGAGAGAGAAAACATAAGGCTTCCTTTGACGCGTCGCCATTTTTCACGCACTTAGCGCGTATGCCTATCTTCCTATGTGTTTTATCGGCGTCTTTTATCTACGAGGCAAATTTCGTCCCTCTCATGTTTGCGCAATAAGCTACCTTTGGGCACGTAGCACTTCAGGATAGGGCCCGCGAGATAAAGCACTCTACGGTGTGGCTCAACACAGAGGTGCGTGATACGGTAGGACTGGCTACATTTGCAGCGATGTTGTGGAATTGTTAGGCAGGGCGACACGATCTTGCTATTCACCGCCTGCTTACAGGAGGTGTTCAGAGACCTTGACTGGTACTTCAGAAGTGTTAATTGTTGGTCAAATGTTTAGGGGAATCCCCCAAGGTGGAGTAGATTTGCAATTCTAATTTGTAACCAGAAAGATGTATAGCCTTCCTTTGTAGCCGTATGGCTGTGCTTGGGTAGATGCCAATGAGTAATTACTCCCTTATGGTTAATTGTTGGGCTAGTTGGCACTGTAGTTGGGACATATTCGTAGACAACAGCGCAACGGCTCTAGGCCAAAAAAGAACACAGAAGGCACAGAAAGAACACAGAAGGTCCTTTCCTTCTGTGTTCTTCTTTGGCCTAGAGCCGTTGCACTGTTGTCTACGAATATGTCCCAACTTGATTGGTGCAGCTGGGGAAAATAGTTAGTCGAGAACACGTTAGTAACCTGCGATTCACGGATGACATTGCCTTGCCATGTAAACCAGGGGACGAATTCCAAAGCATGGTCGACCTAGGCAGGCGAAGCTGAACGGGTTATAAAAATTAATATCCTGAAGACTAAAGTAATATTCAACAGCCTCGGAAGGGAACAGCAGTTCACGATTGGTAGCGAGCCGCTAGAGGCGGGTAAACGAATACATCTACTTGCGCCAGGTAGTGACCGAAGATCCAGACCACGAGGGGGAAATAACTAGAAGAATGGGGTGGAGCGCATTTGGCAGCCTACCCTTCGGTCATGGATCTGAACTTAACAGTACCCCTCACGCCAAGGTATATAAGGCTTCATCTTACCGGTACTCGCGAGTTAATGACACCGTAGTAGAAATCAAGAAGAAATGGATATGGGCAGGGCATGTCCCGATGGGCATTGGATCTCCTTTGGACATCCTACGGACGTCTTGAACGTCCTTAGGACGTCCGAAGGAGTTCAGTGCCCACTGGGACGTAATGCGAAGACAAGATAGTCGATGGTCGTCAGAGGTAAAAGACTGCCTGCCAAAACAAGGCAAGCATAGCAGGGGGGGGGGGGGGGGGGCAGAAAGTTAGGTGGCGGATGAAATTATCAGACAGCGAGAAACAAAGGACGGAAAGGCAGGGAGGTTTACCAGGCGATGCCCAGATAGGCTACCCTACACGTGGGGAGGGGGAACAAAGGGAGAAAAAAGGAAAAGAAGGAGCGGCAACGAACAGAGGGCGCACACTTGAAGCTTAAAGTTTATAGTCTGTAACTCAACCCCAGGTCCCTTTACAAACTTCAGAAGCGCCTTTACCGCTGTCCTTTGTGATGAAAGTTTTGCACAAGGCTCCAGAATCTTGGTTTCTGTAAGAGGGCGAGAGTCCAAGCGGTGCAGGGTAGCAGTCAGGAAGGCACACTCTCGCTCAAACGAGGGCAGCCACAGAGTGGGTGCCCGATCATTTCATCGCATCAGAATCGGTGATGATAAACTTCGTTAAGAATATAGAAAAAAATAAGGGCAGGCATAATTTTTTGTGTACATGTTATTATTCTTGGAAGTTCATGGGAGCAGCATTGAGTTGAGTTGTTATAGCTGCGACGGGGGTTAAACCTGCAATTATTCTCCCTGCAAATACTACATCGTAGCGACACTTAAGTATTGATTGCAGGATTTAAGTGTCGAAAAATATTTAAGTGTCACAATATTTAAGGGCAGAAACGTGGAGGCTAACGAAAAGAGTTCAGCTTAAGTTAAGAACAACGCAGTGTGTCATGGAAAGAAAAATGATAAGTGTAACGTTAAGAGATCGGAAGCGGGCAGAGTGGGTGAGGGAGAAAACGCGGGTTAATGACATCCTAGTCGAAATCAAGAGGAAGAAATGGGCTAAGGCAGGACATGTAATGCGAAGGCAAGATTAACTGCTGGTCCTTAAGGGTAACAGACTGAATTGCAATAGAAGGCAAGCGTAGCAGGGGGCGGCAAAAGGTTAGGTGGGCGGATGAGATTAAGAGGTTTGCAGGCAAAGGGTGGATGCAGCGGGCAAAGGGCAGGGCTAATTAGAGAGACATGGGAGAGGCCTTTGCAGTGGGTGTAGTAAGGCTCATGATGATGATTATGGTGATGATAATGATGAAGATTTTTGGCACTGATCTGAGACCTTGCACAACTACAGTGGCAGGTACAAAAACATCAAAATAGTAATAAATCGCTGCTGTCCCCACTTTGAGTCCACATCAGCGTCCTGAAGGAGAGTCCAGATCAGCGTCCTTAAGGAATTTCAGGAGGCGGGAAGATTACTTCCTGTATGTCCGGCTTCCGCGCGGGAATCTCGAGGGACGTGCGCATGGACACATCTCTCCGCGTAGTAATCTGGGCAGTAAATAAGGCAGTGATCTAAATTCCCGCGCACAGCAAAATGATGTACACAGCGATGACGTTGCCACACCCGGGTTATACATCCCCAATGCAGCGCGGGCAGAGCCCGTGCGAATGCAGTGCAGTAGAGTGGCTTGAGTGTAAAGCGAAGCAGATATGTGACTATCGATTGAGACAAAAGTGCTTTCTTATAAAGGGTGTTTCAAGCTACACTTTACACAATCTTTAAAAACAGCCTTTTCGAGTTCGAAGACCGCTTTTTTCCGCATAGCACTGTCAGCGGTGTAGTGCATCAGAATACAGCTATGGCGTGATAATACCAGGCTGGTTAAGTAATATTGAATAGTTAGCTTTTAACCGTTACGGTTAAACTCCTTAATTACTTAGAGGCGTGTAGCCCGCTGTATGTGATATCCAGATCAGTTTTTAGAATTAAACTCGGTTGCCCTCCTCACTGTGGTCCAACAAATTCTGACTATTTCGACGAGTTACGTGCACTGGAGAGGTCGCTTTTCCTGCAAGCTTCTCGTAAGCGCTTGTATTTTGGTGCGATGTAGCCAGAATTTGTAGAGCCACAGCGCCAAGGGTATTCACGTTTTAAAAATACTGATACGGATATTACTTATGGGTCGCTACACGCCTCTCAATAAATATGGAGCCTAACAGTAATAGTTAAAAAGCTAACTATTCAATATCAGTAAACCATTCTGCTAACCATCCCCTCAATAATGCCTGCAGGGCCATGGGGGTATTTGAAATAAATAAATAAATAAATAAATAAATAAATAAATAAATAAATAAATAAATAAATATGAAATTAAGCACAATAAAAAATAGTTAGCACGTCTTAGCTCTATTCTGATGTGCTACACCAATGACAATTCTGTGGCGAAAAAAGTGCTGTTCTAACTCAAAAAGCCTATCGTTAAAAATTGCCTTAAGTCTTAGGCGAAACACCCTGTATATGAGAGAAGTCACTGTGTGTTCTGTTATGTCGACAGAGTTGACTTAATGTGAAGTAATTAAAGTATATAATCAACAGACGTGAATTGCTGTGATAGCTGGCTCTGTCATCGGCATATTATTACATAGTTGATTACATAAATATAAGTTGACTACGGAGACATCTAGCACTGTTCATCGTAGGTTTGTATACAAAAATGGTCTCATGTTTCCAAGGCTAGCATTGAAAATCATTTTTGCCTGAAAAACAAATACCAAAGATAGAATTCTCCCTGTCGTTTTAGTGGACGAAACTTCAACATCCGGAGTATAAAGGATGCGGTTCTAGAAGTGTGCGAAGTCCTCAGGTGCCGAGTCAAACTTTGCGCTAAAAACGAAAGTCTCTATGGAGTTAAGTTTCTCCGACGATGCATTAAAAACAGAGAAAGGCGTCTGCGAAAGTTATTTGGCTGCACTCTTCCCAAATTTCTGCAGTGCGCCATTACGTCAGTCACTTTCTTGCAAGTTCGGGCGGTCTGGAGCACTTTTTGCAGCGGAAAGGTAAGCGCCTTTATAAGCTTGACGACCGAGAGAAAACTCACAAAAAACGACACTGCGACGGGAGTTCCAGAGTCTTAATCGGGGAAAGAGGAAAGTCGTGGGATGAAAAAGTAAAAATAACAAAACGAGCGTGGTTTCGAAACGGGAACTAGAAAGAAAGGGAAAGCAGTAGAAATCTCCTAGAATGAAATGCAGCCAGATGTACTTGGAGCAGTGGGTAATCTCCAGGTTTCTGCCGACTCGGCTGGAATATTCTCTTCCCCTTTTATTCCTGGGGAAGTCGCCGAAAGAGGGACTGAGATGTGAAGAGCCGGAGCAGACCCGCAGCCGCTCACCGGCACAAAGCGGAGACGAGTTTTGCTGGGAGAAAATAAAATACAAGAAAGGGTAGCGGCAGGAGCGTTCGACCAGGAAGTGCACGCGCGTGTGTGTGGCCGCGTACGCGAGGGAAAGAGGAAGAAAAAAAAAGTAAAAGGAAGCCATCAAAATGAGGGAGTCCGGCGGCGAGTCTAAGACTAGGCAGTGCAGTTTGAGGAAGAGATAAAGCTGGCTGCTATCCGAGAACCGGCTGTAAACGAGAAAAAAAGAGAGGGAGAGAGGAGAGTGGGAGAAAACGTTGCGGGACAAAGAGCGAAAAAAATAAGGACCGTAGGGAGCAGAAAAAGGGGAGAAGAGGGGATTGGAGCGCGACGCTGTTTTCTCGCCTTCCGAACCTTACGCAACGCATTCTTCTCTTTTTCTTTTCCCTGCTATCTCCTTCATTGTTTCCCTGTTCTGCAATGTCTGACAGCCGCCTGTCCCCTTTTCCCTTTTCCTCTCCCTTCTGCGCAGGAATGCGTGCCTTTTCCCCCTTCCTCTTTATCCCCTCGGATCAAGCTTTGCGTGTGCCTCGTCGGTGTGTGTGCGTGTGGGAGCTAGGCGGGGGACTGTCGCGCGTGGGTATGCAGTGAAACCCGTGGATATCAAGCGCTCTGCAGCTTCCCCTCGGCTCGGTCTCCCCTCTGTGCTGCGCATGCGCTGTTGTCGGCGCAGCACGGCGTGAGGCGTGCGCTTGTCTCCGTACTGCACCACTTACGCGGGACGAACAAAAGTGCTGAATCCTGCGCGGCTTGCGGCGAGATTGACCGTGCACGAGGCAGGAAGAGAAGTGGAGAGAGCCCTGGATATACAGGGACTATAATGTGTAGAGTGCTCCGTGCTGCCAGAGCTGCTGAAGTAAGGAGGAACAGGAAGGATCTGGCAGGAGCGCCTGGCTCTTGTCGTGGGAAGATTGCTCTGCGTCGATGCGCTACCTTGATGGGCACGCTGAAAAAAAAATAAGCAGAAAGGAGGACCTTGTTTGTGGTCAGAAGTGTGGCCGTAAACTCAGTTTGAGCGAAAATACAAGAACAACTCGTGAAAGAATGCACAGGATATCCACATGTCTGCGGAATGGGATGCAGTTTCTGAACCGTGCACGATGACGAATCGCACTCAGCGTATAAAGCTCTTAATAATAAACATAATTGGTTTTAGGGGGAAAGGAAATGGAGCAGTATCTGTCTCATATATCGTTGGACACCTGAACCGCGCCGTAAGGGAAGGGATAAAGGAGGGAGTGAAAGAAGAAAGGAAGGAAGAGGTGCCGTCGTGGAGGGCTCCGGAATAATTTCGACCACCTGGGGCCGCGGTGGCCTCAGTGGTTAGGGCGCTCGACTACTGATCCGGAGTTTCCCGGGTTCGAACCCGACCGCAGCGGCTGCGTTTTTATGGAGGAAAAACGCTAAGGCGCCCGTGTGCTGTGCGATGTCAGTGCACGTTAAAGATCCCCAGGTGGTCGAAATTATTCCGGAGCCCTCCACTACGGCACCTTTCTCTTCCTTTCTTCTTTCACTCCCTCCTTTATCCCTTCCCTTACGGCGCGGATCAGGTGTCCAAAGATATATGAGACAGATACTGCGCCATTCCTTTCCCCCAAAACCAATTATTATTATTATTATTATTATCTTTAACGTGCACTGACATCGCACAGCACACGGGCGCCTTAGCGTTTCGCCTCCGTCGAAACGCGGCCGCCGCGGTCGTGTTCGGTCCCGGGTACTCTGGATCAGTAGCCGAGCGCCCTAACAACTGAGCCACCGCGGCGGGTCTGGATAATGCCGCTGAAACACGAATGCCACGGAGACGCCCACTCCGCTCACTGTACAACAGCGGCATGCGAATTATAGAGCAACCCCCAGAAGAATGGCGAGAAGGCAGTGTGTTATGGAGAACAAATGACGCAAGAGGTAGCAATTAATTTCGTGCACATATTCCTCAGTAGAAAGCGGCCGGTTATTTAAGTGTACTGTGAAAGTATTTAACCGCAGCCCAAAATTTAGAGTGCAGAGCGATACAGGAAAAGAATAGATACTCATCGCTTAGCGCTAAAGGTTGAGAAATAAGCCCTTGAAGAAAAGATCGAGTGGGCCCCCGGAACGTTGTGCTGCTAATAAATATTTCATATCTGCAGCAATTCTGGACAAAAGCATTTTTGAGGTGGAAACCGTTTATGAACGAAGTTTTTTCATAGAATGTAAGACTTCACTATAGCAATCAATGTATCCGAAGATCATCCGACTACAGCCTTGTATATTTTTTTTTTCTATTCACGTTTTTGATATCGTCAAAAGCGTTCCCTATTGATTTTCTGTGCAGTCTTTACTGTTCGATTCGATGCTGGAAACACTATAAAATAAATATTTTGCTACATATCACAATAATGTATCATTACCTCCAATATTTTCCCCCGAGAAAGCTGGACTTGTGTCGGTGCCGGTATTTCTCAACGTTAATATTTCAACCGAACCAGACGGTCGTCCGTCGAAGATGTTCCTGTTCAAATCTATTTACGGTGATGTAAGTTACCGCGCAGTGCTCAAGAGAACGGAATTTTTGAAAGACAAATTCAATGCAGGCTATCTAATTAATTCCAGTGCACAAAAAGCTCCAATGCGTGCGCCCAAAACCCAACCGACTTTCCGCGCCGCGCCCGCGCGAAAAAAACCGTCCCCCATTCGACACAGAGCGTCGGTCTGTACATATATTAAAAAAAATGGGGGTGGGGGGGGGGGGGGGGGGGGAATTCAGCGGAGGCACGCCGACACAAGGTGGCGAGAACTTTCTTCGGCGCCGCATACAATGTATCGATCCGATAAAGGGAGACCCGCGCTGGTTTCACTATGTGGCACTAGATGGCGCTGTGTCCTTACCCGTCTTCGGAGCGAGGTTCAAACCCGTTCTATTCGGCGGCTCCGGCCGGATGAGGGTTCGGACCGCCAGTGCGCGAACTGGCCACAAGGTGGCGGTAGTGGCCAGCGCCTTTGTAGCATCTTGTGATCCAATGGTTACTGAATAGCTTTGGCAGTGCATATATGGTGCATGACGAGAACAGTTGGAATGACGTTGATGGCATTAAGGCAATGAGCGATGGAATAAGCGCTGTAAATGAGTGGCTTCGTGGTTTCAGCTTTACTGACCACAATAAATAAAGTAATCAAATCAAATCAAGTTTATTTCGTATTTACAGTACATGGTTTATGGGGTATATACATCACGAGGCCCAAAGTCGAGACTGCAAATAGGGCCAAATGCGACATTCATGGTCTTTGTTTTTTTTTCTTTTTCGATCATGTATCGCCTCTTCTCTCAATCGTATGTATCATATCGTAGGACTATAGTTGCTCCCTTCTAAATTTCAGCAAGAAAAGAGCACGTCTTCATCCAACGATGCCTGGAAACACTGGCGTAAGAGAGTTGGGAATGAATAGAAAATAATTGCTGCCAAGCTAATTATGGTATTTAGTGGTGCTCTGGGGAGCCAGTATGGTCCCATCGTGGTCCATCTTATTGATCGACGTACAAGCAGGGTAGGAGCTTCCTATGCCTTGCAGATTTTAGTCGGTTCACCGGTGAACAGATGGACGTTTAGGACGCTCTTAACCAGTGGAATCTCCCAAGCCGCCCTCATGACGTTTCGGGCATGCAACGCGTACACCGCAATAGCGACGTCGTCATAGTTCCTGGGGGAATATTGCGGCCAAAGTGCAGTACGTTAATGCTGCAACTATATGATTCCCAAACAAGCACATTCGTGATGCCCATGCTAAGAGCATTTCAGTGAGCTGCGCTGACCCCCAATGAGTCTAGAAGTACGGGGTTGGACAAAAGTTTGCAGGCCACGGGGTCTGCTTTGCAGCGGTATATCGTGGCAATTAGATGCCGATAAAGCTATCAATATTCTGAGACGTTAGAACGACACTTCTTGTACCCTCTTCAGACATTTTGAACTTCGCGCATGTCGTAATTGCCTGACATATACTGCTTAACGGAATAATGGCGCAGATCAAGTGACAGGACAGCAAGAGAGTACAAACACACACATGGCGCTTGTGTGTGTTTGTACTCTCTTGCTGTCCTGTCACTTGATCTGCGCCATTATTCCGTTAAGCATGTCTGACCAACTTGCCCAATCCTTTACGCTTCTTAAACTGACATATACTGCTCTTTAAAAAGTAGACCCCGTGGCCCGGGAACTTTTGACCGACCCTGTACCAGGTGACTTGCTTCGAGACGTAGCCACCATGCTTGTATATCACCGTGGCGATGTCGAGACGGTTTCCGACCGCTCTATAGACCTCAGGTTTCATCAGGACTGTCGTCGCGACTGTCCTGGCACCACCTCCTCCCACGTGTCTGGTCGCACATGCGCACCTTTTTGAATCTAGACACGCATTATGCAGCCAGGTGTGCCAAAATTCGCTCCGAAGATCACTTTAATCCCGGCCTCGTTGACCGGCGATGCTTTCATCCCGCAAAGTTGTCCTCTCTCCTTCCTTCCCCTTGTCGGCGGGTTATTACGTATTCATGTATGCCAGCTTCTCTGTACATGGCGTTCGATGAAAGAATCGTCCAACAGGAGCTCGAGACTGTGGTGCTAGGGCCCACGGCTTGGCCCGTGAAGGGAGCCAAGGGTATCGCGCTGCGCTCAGGACTCGCTCTGCATAACGCGGGCGACGCCACCACGGTGCACTGCATTACGCGGAGCGAGGTTCGCGAGTCTTACGCAACGCTTCACGCGTTGCGAAAGTCCCCCCCCCCCCCCCCCCCCCCCCCCCCCCCCCCCCCCCCCCCCCCCATTCTTTGATAATCGCGAGCAGAAGCGAAGCTTTATTATAGATAAAAAGAGCCCCCTCATTGTGTAGTCGGTCGAACTGTTCGATCATCCATTTTTTTCGTTCATTTTTGTTCGCTGGAGCTCCCTTTTGTCGCGCGTCGCTGTTTCTCACACGCGAGGGGCCAGCAGTAGTTCGAGAGTAATATACTGAGCTGAACGCTGTTGTGAATCGGCTTCGATCAATCCCCGCATATAAGACCCCCGTATGTCGCCCGTCTCTGCTCGAGCGGTCGGGTGGAAGGGGTTGAGGGAGAGGAGGTAATTTGGCCCACACGTCGTAGCGAGCGCTTTCAAAAGTACGCACCACATACACGGGGCCACGGCAGGCATTGAAACGGTTGCGGACGACTGCCTCATTACATATTCATGACGATCAAATCTCCCCGCTATCCCCCCTTACCCTGTTTCGGCAGTCTCCGTGTGCTTCCAGTAAAAGTATAATATATATATATATATATATATATATATATATATATATATATATATATATATATATATATATATATATATATATATATATATATATATATATATATATATATATATATATATATATATATATATATATACACCTGCTGACCCCCTTTCGCACACTTTATTGTTTTTTTAATTTACAACGTTCGAAATGGCACTGTTCCAGATGTGTGCAACGTTTCAGGCTGTGCAATAATTCGGGTATGTATACACTCTAAACAGACAGTATCAAAAAATGGGAGTAAG
>NC_135501.1:192432229-192476528 GCF_052857255.1 Amblyomma americanum | reverse complement strand
GCTCAGAAGAGGAACAGGTCGGTTGCAGAAGGGACGGCGCCTCGCCGTGTCACGCAGCTAGCTGGCTTCTCTCTGTCTAGCGCGGCCCTGTTGGCACATGACGAGAACTGGGTGTGTGTGTGTGTGTGTGTGCGCGCGCGGGGTGCTGTTCGTGACGCCGTTCTTCGGAGGCTACCCCTTTTGAATAGACGGTGACGTCAAACGCTTGACGCACTCTGTCACACACGCGCGCGCGCACACACCCCTCTCTAACGGCGAGAGCCGACGTCATGACTCCGCACTGGAGAAACCGGGCGTCGTCAAAAAAAAATTTTGTCTTTGATCTCTGTGTCGAGGGTAGCGGTTAAAATAATCTCTGACTCAGACGTCGTCCTCGCGTTCTCTGTTTTTCTGTTAACTTCAAGACTCGAAACCGTTTTTTTTTAAGCTATCCTCGCGGCTAACGCTGGTTGGGCTGCTTTTTTTCTTTACCACCTTTAAAGGATGCACTTCTCAAAGGAAAAAAAAAAAGCATGGCTTGTGCATTTAGTGCTCTGTATTTGCGTCATGTTGCGGCGCATGCGTTTACTCGGAGGCATATTTCATTTATTTCTTGAGGTTGGTGAGAACAAAAAATGCTGCCTCGTAGGCGGTAACTTCACAAGCTCGCATCGCCTAATAAATAGGGGCAAGGTCAAATACGGTACACGTGGTCGTTAAACATTGCGGATCAGACTATCTCTAAACCGTAACTTACTTTATAAACATTGTATTAGTCCAATCCTTACAAGACGCCCTGCCCAAGGCGGAGTAGATTTGTAATAGGGGAGTAATTTTCTCGCCTTTTTTCTTCTCTCTTATACTACGGAATTTCTGTCGTAGTTGTACATCTATCCTTTGTAGCCGCATCGCTTCGATTGCGTGGGTTCTAATGAGTGACTATACTCCCTTATTACCAAACTTCGCCTTCTGTCTTCTTGTGTTTAGCCCGTGTATTTCTCTTTTTTTTTTGCCATTAGCAAGATGAACGCTATACCTCGCCGCTCGCAGCATTGTGCAACAACAAAAAGTAGCGAGTTATTATTATTGGTAAAGCGATAAGCGCTCGTCGGCCGACTGCGCGCACTCCTCGGCGGCCTCGATCGGAGCTGTTCCACTAACACTTGTGCCCAGCTGCAGCACGCGCTAAAGGACATCAACGAGTGGAGGCTGCCGTGCGCGTGTCGACGCCGAGATACCCCCCCCCCCCCCTTTTTTTTTTCAAATTAGCGGAGCGTGCGTTCACGAGCACGTTTCTTTTATCTTCCTTTGCTTGGTCGCCTACCCCGCGGGCGACCGTATCTAAACCGACCGGCCTATCGCGCACTACAAGGTTGCGGCGAAAAAGCCTGCTTTTTGGCGCGCGTTTCTCAGCACCTACTAGTAGTACTCGTTGCCTCCCCCCCCCCCCCCCCGTGCTTTTTTTTTATATGTAATATTTCGCTCGACCGACGTGTACAGTTCGCTCTAGCCCCACCGTTAGGGATGTTATCGCTCGCGGCTGCCGCTTTCTTCGCGCGCTTGTTGGTAGCATTTTGCCGGCGCATTTAATTCGAAGCGGCGCGCGCTTGGCGCGCTTTTTCTCTCCCGCGCTTTTGTGTCTGCTTCCGTCGGGACTTGTTAGCTGGGGCGCCGCGCTGGCTTTGCGCTCTGGCTACTTGGCGGCCCTCGGCGTCATCGATACGCGAGGCGTATTTAGGGCGCTCCCGCTTCAGAGTGCCTTCGCTCCCCCCTCCCCCCCCCCCCCCCCCTCTCTTTCATTTAACACCCTGGATCTGAGGGCACACGTGGCGCGCGTTTGCGAGTCGCCGGTTTATATTATAGCCGGCGCCGAAGGCGGTTCGACTGTTCCCGGTCGGGCGCGCGTGCTCGCATTTCGTTTATTTTTATTTGTCGGGTCTTCGAGAGGCGCCTCCGGTTGCTCGTTTTCTCCTTTCATCGAAGCTGGCTTCTCTTCCTCCTGGCTAGCGCGGGTAATCTGCTCTCTCTCTCTCCCTCCTTCACTGGAGCCGTCCACGTGCCCTTCGCTTTCCATTTTTAGGAGACCCGGCGACTTTGCGTGCGCCTCGTAAGGAGCGTTTGTAGCGTTGGGCGGCAGTTTGCTCTCGTAAACGGTCCCCGACTGGCTTTAGAGACAGTGCTGGCTTTCATTTAACCCTCTCAGGCGCCGTTTATCATTTCGTTTCAAAACAAGTATTGTTCCGGCTAGGTAGTACACCCGGATCACATGAAAGCAGGTTGGGTGGTTTTAAGCGGAAAACACGATATTTCTTCTTTTTTTTTCAGCCGTGTATAAAATTTCTTGGAAACTCAAGAGAGTTCGAAAGTGCAGTATTTAACGCGGGGATTTATGAAATCAGCGCCCCAGGGAATGCGTGATGGTTTTGAGTTTCGATGATACACCTATGATATGCGATGATGCGGCTAAATGTACTCAAGCTCCTGCTCACCCAGGCAGGAGGGGGGGTGGGGGGGGCTTAGGGAGTGCTGTTCTCTCGTGCTTAATAACGAATTAAGGAATTGAGGTGCCGGTTGGTGGTGACCCACATAACTTACCCGTTAAATTGCGTCCTCTCGCGCGTTCCGCTCGCCTATACGCTGCTCACGGCGATATCTTTAATGAATAGGCTCTCGCACGTGCATCTGCTACCCTTTCCCCGATGCTCGCGTCGTCCTAGCTCCGAAATCGGGACCTACCGCTTCTATATACAGAGTGCGGGGTCTTCTGTTTTTGTTTGCGGAAACGCGGCCACGTGGATACCAGGGCGCTTGGCTTGGCGCGCGCGCGCGCACTCCAGCGTACGCGGTCGCTCTTCCTGTCTATTGTCTCGCCTTTGTCTCGCTCACACTGTCGGCGGCGTGAATTACCGCGCCGTGCCAGGGAAGCATCAGTGTGGGGCTTAGTGCTGTGCAGTGCAGCGCCAGTGTGAAAACAAAAGACCGTCGGAGGAGGAGGTCGAGAGAACGCGAGCCCCGTAAACAAAGCAAAGTGAAGTAGACCGACGCAGTCTGGGAGAGGACCGGGGGTTGGGCTCGATAAAAGAGATTGGGGGGGGGGGGGGGGGAGAAAGCACGGAGTCAAGTCGGGGGCCTATGTGCTGCCAACACACACTTGCACATAGGCACGCATGAACACTTCCTCCCTCTGTTTCTGCGGCAATCGCGGGAGCCCGCTGGCCGCACTCGAAAAAAAGAGACTAGAGGTCTGTTGCGGTTGTTTGCCTACAACGAAGGGATGTTGTACACACACGAGCTGCCTTATCGGCAGCACGCCTCTCGCTCGCAACGTCTCGCCGATTGCGCGGCGCGCGGAAGGTTCTACTAGATGCGTGGAAAAAAAGGGGTTGGCGGTGTCGTTCTTTTCCCCCGACGGCGCGCATGCGCAGTTGCTTTGCGGGGGACATTGCTACAGCAAACGATTGAGTTCTTTGTCGCTTTCTCTCCTTTCCGCGTCTGTTTTTTTTTTTTTTTGCTGGTTGAGATCGCTGGGCGGACCTTACCTCTCTCTTTTCTCTCTCTCTCATTTTAGGCCGGATGATGGTTGTGAAGTCAAACTGCTTTCGCCCGAGGCGAAGTTGCCGCGGCAACTTCGCCCGGATCTTGAGAAGTACTAGTTGGGACTCGTAATTTCTTTTTATATGCTTGTTTCCTTCGTGGGCGATTTCTCGGATTTATTTTTTTTTCTGCCTCTTTCGACGTTTCAAGCGCAGCACGCACGCGCCTCCTCCTTGCCCGCGTTCCGAACGCTTCGCGTATAGCGAGTGTATCTTGAGTGCCGCCCCTCGGATTGCGCTGGATGCTGGTGTTCGCGCAGCGTCGGAAAGAGCGCCCCTCTACAAAGATAAGGAAGGGCTGCCTTTTGCTTGGCCGCTGGCTTGTTTTCTGTTCTCTGGCTCGAGTACGAGAAGAGGCAGGAAAAAGAAAAGAAAAAATGGGGGGGGGGGGTAGGGGGGGGGGGGGCATTATCAGAAACCGAAGGAAAACAGGAAACGAAAGCGTGCCGTTTTGTTACTTTCTGGCTCTGTGTGCGCGGCACAGATCGCGAACGTTGCTCGTGTGTCGTTTTCAGCTTATACGCGCGGTTCTTTTTGTGGTCCTCTCCTCCAGCTGATAGGCGATTATGCGTACGGCGGGGGACGTTTTCCCCCTCTCCCGCAAATGTGCGCACATGTGTGTGTCGTGTTTTCGAAATACGAGGTGTACTTTATCCCGCGGCCCGATTCCGCGCCTATCCGTGCGATCGTGCCCCCTTATAAAAATGGTCTATAGACAGTCTATAGACCTCTGATATACTCTATCGCCTTCCTATAAATATAGATATATTGGTTTGATCTTAGAATGTTGTGGCCAAGTACTACACCAGGGTGGCCAAATCCTGCTCTGGTGAGAGAGTGCGTGGTCGGTTCTGGTCACCGAGATCAGGCCGCACTCCAGGCCTGGCTATGCAATTCCATCTACACGCGGATTTTTTTTTTTAACCCGGTGGAGAATTGCGCGGCACCAGGATTTGAACCCCGGTCCTCTTGCACGCGAGGCGGATGTTCTACCTCTACGCCATCGCTGCTACTAGGATATAGATATATATCCTTGTCTATTCATAACCTATAGACTGTCTATAGACAAAAGTCTGCTAAAAGTGTATGGCCATAAATCTATGCATTTTCTATAAACATTCTATATCATTTGTATTGCCTGCAGACTGTTCTCTAGGATTTGTCTATAGACAGTCTATAGACATTATAGATACAAGTCTATGGACAGTCTATAGACTGTCTAAAACATTTTTTGTAAGCGGGGAACGCCTACTCCCTAAACAAACACGAGTTAAAAGGGGAGTACACTCTAGAAAAAGGGAGTAAACAGGAGTACGCTGTCCTTTTGCGCACTCCCTTTCATAAAAGGAGTGAGGACAGCTTACTCCCTTTTCGCTCTCATATCGCCATATTCTTGTTTAGAGTGTAAGGTAGAAGTAACGTGTTGTGCGCATAATGTGATATGTTGTTGCCACATCTGTTAATGTTAGTCGAAGGGGTCATATAGATGTCAGTGCCAATTTAACTCTCTGACTACAGTTTCGTGTCAGTTCCGATTTGCGAGAAGCAGCACTTCGGTGCTTGCCACGCAAACCAAGGCCTTTGCTTTCCACAACTATGACGGAGTATTGGTGTAGCCAGGAGTAAAGAGAGTCCCGCCTGCTGCGTATTTCGCACGCTGGGATTAACGGCGCATTTCAAATTGTAGCAAACTCTCGTATCGGGCTTGCTGCGAGGTTGCCGTTCTGTGAACCGCGTTCATGTTCATGTCCCCCCGTCTGCTCTGTGCCGTCTCGTTACGCCACGGACGTGCCTTCCTAAGAATCTTAAATCCGTCCGAGTCGCGTTTTGCGCGGGTTTTTGTTCATGTCGTATTATCAAAGTGCGCGAACGCGGAACGAAACCTCGAATGGATGGGTCGCCAGGCTGCAGAGAGAATTTTGGTTTTGTTTTGTGGGCTCTAACGTCCCAAGGCGACTCGGCCAATGAGGGACGCCGTAGTGGAGGGCTCCGGATAATTTCGACTACCTGACGGACCACTTCGCCTCCATCGAAGTGCTGCAGCCCTGGCCGGAATCGAACCCTCGTCTTTCGGGTCAGCAGCCGAGCACCATAACCAGGGCTCCACCGCGGCGGCTCGCAGAGAGAAGTGGTAACGTGAATCGATGACGAGCGTATAATTTGCAAAGTGAAGGTCACATTGTAGCGACAGCTTAGATATTTTTATATATATTGCAGCGGCAGCTTACGTATTTATTTTGTTTGCCTTTTTATTTTATTTTTTCGCAAGAAAAGAAAAAAAGTGGGGGGGGGGGGGGGTAGGATTGTCAGTAAAGATAAACGTCGTAAACCCAAAGCTTGTAATACTACAGAAGATCTATGTGCGCAAAACATGCACAATGCACCAACTAGGCCCAACAGAAGTGTCACCAAAGCTTGTAGCCTTCGTTTTTTGAGTGCAGTGGACCCCGCAGCTCATCATTCCACGAAGCGACGGTCTTCGTGCTGCTGATTAGCTTTTTTTCGGCACTCTGGAACACCGCTTATTATTTCCATCGACCACATGTGCCAGCCGTGAGAGCCCAGGCGAAGAAAAAAAAGGAGAGAAAATTCCGCTCCATTGCCATGACTGCAACCGCCGCCTGCCGTCCCGCGGGCAGCGTTGTCACGAAGCGAGTGTCTCGTTTGTCACCCCGCGTGACGCGTGTGCGACCCACTAACCAAATGCCGGCGCGGCCTGGCCAAGCCAATCCGCTTCAAACCAGCCGCGATCGATCGATTCGGCGGACGCGCCCTGCTTGCCAACCTGTCGACTGAGCCGGCCACGTTGTACGGCGTATCGACCTAAACGGCGTTGTAACCAGGCGACCTGATCCGACGCGATACAGCGGGCACTCTACGAAGAACACCTCGCATCCCCGCGGGTGCCTCTTGCGCACAGGTGTTTAACGCCTCCTTGTGAACAAGCAAACTGTATCATCGGCAACGAATGAAACGGGGAATAAATCTGAGGTGGCAACACAAAGACCCCAACAGATTAGTAGTAGTAGTTTATTCTAATAACAATAAAGCGGAAGGAAAAGATTTTTGCTAGCCTCGGCATCTGCCATCGATACTGAAGTACCTGAGCTGGGGGCAGCGGAAGTAAAGGATAGCAGGCAGAATGGAGAAATGAAATGAAAGAGGTGAGGGAACAGGAAGAGGGGAGGAACAACAGATTAGTTCCTAGAGAGCAAATGCAGGCGAGGTTGATTAACAGTTCTGGAGAAGTCTCTACGTGCTTTCGTAGGGAAATTGCATTCAGCTAGTATTGAGCTTCCCATTGCTCATTGCCATAATCATCATCATCATCATCAGATCTGGTTAAGAGCTTCTTATTGTGCTGTTGCTGGCTCAGTTGTCTTGTTCGCGTTGCATTCCTTGCTGATAGTACATGGCAGCCGGTTCCTTGGACTGTTGTCGTTTTGAGAACAAACAAATGTGAACCCTTTGGCTGACGTGCGCGTATATGCCTTAAAGCGGCGTTGTGCGCTCTTCGTGAGAGAAATATAGACGCGGCAGTTGAAAACGGCGCACTGCGCACGTGGAACTTAATTACTTGGCGAAGTGTCATTTCTGCGAAAAGATTTTATCTCTGCTCGGCCGCTCGCGACATTAGGGAGGGTCATGAGTTAGCGTCATGAATGCGGTCGCATTACATTGTGAGAAGCGTTGCTACGTCACTCTCTCCTGCGGCCTCGACGCCGTCTGTGCTTCGTAGTGTTTTCCCTGAAGGTCTTGTCCGACATTACGCGGATATTGGTGTGATGACAAATGACGACATCCATACGACATCCATGCGACATCCAACGAGGCGTTACTCTAATAGTCGGGCCTCTTGATTTTTTTTTTTTTGCATAGCGGAGTGGTAGCGTGAGTTTATATTACATATAAGGCGACGGCCGGTGATATTACGATTACCCGCGGGTAGAGAGCGCACGCGCACACTTGCGCCGAGGGTATCCGCCGCATGTTGCAAAGGTCGAAGACATGCTTGACATGTGCTGTAGGGTTTATCGCCCCTACGCTTTTTCGCTTTCACTAAGGCGTTATTTGCTTTCGAGCGATCGGGAATATTGATGATGGAAGCAGGCACATGAGTTGTGAGCGAATATATTCGCTATCGGTATCCTGGCTCGATTTCTGCCCTTTGTTTTGATATTACTTTTCACCTTTGCCGTAGGCTCTCTGCGTGCGTGAGTGCGTGCGTGCGCGCCTCTAGAGTCGCGGTCACCGTGCCTAGCCTCGCAGTCGGCGCGGTCCGCTTCAGGTTATTGTATTGGCATTTAGTGCTCTCGAGTTTGCAGTTCTCCCTCGGTGATTTCGGCATGTAATGACGAGTACGTGAACCGCAGTGCTCTCTCGGCTTGGCTTCGGGGACACCTGCTAGCTGCGCGGTGCGCCGAGCGCTGTGGCGGAACCAGCTGCAGACTCGGACAGGCTGAAAATAAAAGTGCGAAATTTGTCGCGGTGGCTTGATGGCTATGCGCGTTCGGCTGGCGCGCCCAAGGTCCCGCGAATTAGTTCCGGCTGCGGCGGCCGCGTTTCTGCGAAAGCACCAGTGAGGTGTGCGTTGCCAGTGCGCGTTAAATAATTCGAGGACGTCTAGTTATTTCGGTGTGCAGCCGTCGCTCACATGTGGAGCTTGGGAATGTTAAACCCCGCATTCCATAGCACACCGGCGTGAGGAAACTGGAAGATTTCTTTGGAGCGGCAGACGTAACAGGTTCGGAAAAACGGTTAGTGTAGGGGTTTTTCGATGTCCACCAATGGAAGATTGTGCTGCCTTCGAAACGTGCGAATCAGAGCCGCGTGTTCGAGATCCTTGGCAGCCAGCCCTGTGGATGGAGAGCTTGCGCATTAGCTGCCTTTGTCAGTTTCATCTGGCTTGATCTCGCGTTTCATGGTTGCATATATCATTGATAACTTTCCGAAGTTTTTGCGTGCCGTTTTTTGTCTTTTTTTTTTTTACAGACATGTGCGTGTTTCCCATTCCAAAGAAATCTGTCGGTTGTGAGTTCAGTTTTTGTGTCGTGACTCTTCTGCGTGCTTTACCATGCGTTAGCTTTCTTCCGCCAGGTATGCAGGAACTATAGATCGGAGCACTTTAATCTTGCAAGTGTAAAAAGAAAACGGTGGTTCGGGTGGTCCAAAATTTGGGAGTTAACGGATTGTAGTGACGCCCATGGCCAATAACGTAAGCTGTGTCTAAGTTGTAAACTTCAATAAAGTGAAACAGATGCATTCCCAAAAATCCATAAAGATAACAGTCCGATAGATAAATAAGATGTAAAAGAAGAAAAGAGAAACGCTTTTTAAAAGATAACTGCTACATGTGCCGACAGCTTTTATCCGCTCCTCACAGATGGCGTCACTATCCGTGATGACTCCAAAAATGAGTGCTGGAACTAAACTCCCGGACAACTTTCTGTGGCTCTGCGGCCAAGGCTGGGTAGGAAAGGGAAGGAGCCGGGCCTTTGTCCCCGTGTCGTTGGGGAGGGGTTCGTTCATTGTTTATGCTAGAGTTGCTGAAGGGGAAATTCGTAGAAACAAACAGTGCGGGCTGTCTACGGCTTCGGTAGCGCGCACTCCCCACGGCACGGGGGGACGAAGGCCCGTCTCCTTCCTTCCCTTTCCTACCTAGCCTTGGCTGCAGAACCACTGCTTCCCAACTGTTATGATCAGAACTCACTATGGCTTAGGCGCACCAGCAATAGATACCGAGCGCGACCAACGAGTGTGGGTAGTTCTCCCAAGCGCAGCCTCCATGAACGGCATTGACGAGCCAGGCGAGCGCGCTGGAGTCGAGGCGTGGGTGTGGGCGGGACAGGAGACGCGATACAGCGCCGAGCTGTCTGTCGCTGGCAACAAGTCGCGCAGATAACGCAGCTGGTGGCTCTGTCTGCATTGTTTTCGGGCTTAGTCAAGCGCTTTGGATATTGCCTTTGTGCCTCGGCGGCTCGCCGAGTGCTGAGCGGCGGCACGTGTCTTTTGAGGTCGCCGTCAAAGCTGCGAGCCAGGAAGGGGGGGAGGTGTCACGCTGGCTCTTCGCAGCTGTCTGTCATTCACGTGGGTCTGGTAAGGCGCGGCCCACCACTGTGTTGCGGGGAGGGGGGGGGGCACCTTCGAAAGGAATGACACTCGCATGGGGCTAGTCCTTTGGGAGCAACTGCGGCGCCTCGGCAGTTGTTACCCTTACCCCTCTAACCCCTCCGGAAACCTACCGTTGCTCCGTTACATACTGATGAGATTAAAGTTAACGGCAACATTTCAGCCGCCTCTTAGAGTGGGTTCGACAGCAGCTTTTAGAGGTCGGTGCGCCAGTCCATCGCGAAGCTTTGATGGGGCCCAATGTGGCCTTGCTTTCTAACAAACTCCGCGGCGTCACGTGTTTGTGTAGTAGGGAACAGTTGTGCACCAGGGTCTTCTCAGTCTTCGGACACTGTTCCTCCCAAACGGACCCAAAAAGCCTCGACGTCGGAATTGAGCCCCGACTATAATTAGAAGAGGAGCCAAGCAGCTCGTGTAGTCGTATCTTATGCGCCACACGCACTTCGCGGTTCAAGCAGAGGGAAGCAGTTGCGCTGCGTAACTCGGAAGAGGTTGGGTGGCACCG
Organism: Amblyomma americanum; assembly: GCF_052857255.1. NCBI lineage: Eukaryota > Metazoa > Arthropoda > Arachnida > Ixodida > Ixodidae > Amblyomma > Amblyomma americanum. The sequence continues at coordinate 192,466,322 of NC_135501.1, read as the reverse complement.
CGGCCGAAAACTTGCGAGGGGAGTCTTCGCACTTGAGTAACGTTGGCTCACAGGCCGGTTAAAAACGGAGTCTGGATGTCGTCACTAACAAGCGTCTGCTGGGTGGTAACGTGAGAGTAGCGCGTTTAACTTCATTTTTAATTTTTTTTTTTTGCCCCGGACCTCAGCGAGCCGGCCAAATCAGAGTGGCGAACGGGCACAGCACTCTGCGAGATTCGAATCTCGGTTCTTAAGGTTCGCCTGGGGCAGGTTCCTCTTAGAACGCGGATGTGCAGTTCTGGGGTTCGTCATCGCTTCGTACTAGTTTTTTTTTTTACTTTTGTCTAACCTGCGCTAGTTTTGCTAGTCGACTTGTTCTAATGCGAGCCCGGCGAGGCTCAGCGTCGTGTTGACGGCGCGGAGAAGGCCTAGGGGCGAGGGGGGGGGGGGGGGGGGGGGGTTAAAGTGAGGCTGCTGGACGTTGCGAAACGCTCTCGACTGTGCGCGGAGTGGTTTTTGCCTGCGCCTGTGTTGTGTGCCTGCGCCCATCTCTTGTCTGCGCGCGCTCTCGCGGCCCGGGGGGAGTAGCACCATTGTGTTTCCGGGTGGCTCGCGCCGCCGGGCCTGTTCTCTCCCGGCACTCTTTCCTCCTCTTTTTTTCTTTTCCGCTTCCACATTTCCCTCCTCGCTTGCGTCGCGCGCGCGTGCGTGCGTGCGTGGTCTGTTCGCAGCGGCGCCTCGCGATGGCTCGCTCGTTCATTGCGGTCCGTCTCGGTTCTTTCGCTCGGCTCTGACAACGCACGAGTCGACGCGACGCCCTTGCTTCTTTGTTTATTCCCGAGCAGGCCGGCTCAAGAGCGAGGGGAAAAGCCTGCTTCTCTCTCTTGCCCTCCTAGCGCGGGTTTTGTGTCGTGGCCAGCTTCCGCTATTACGATGCGCCTGTTTCCTACTACCACGAGAGGCTCCTGTTTTTGGCTGCAAGGTCTGGCTGCTCCCGGCCTCTCTTCTTTTTTCTTCCCGTAGCCGTTGCTTTCCAAACTGGAGACGCGTACCCGAGGCTTTCCTTCTTTTACGACACGTGCAAGCGCGGTTTGTTCCTCTCAGTTTCTCTTGAAGAGCCGCGCTGTGTTTCGACATTATAGCAGTTATACGCTTTTAGAGTTTAGTGCCGAACACAGCTACCCGGCTTGGCTTGCGCAAGGGCTTTTGCCGCGTGGTTGGTTAGAAGCCTCGCCGATGTCTTTTTTATTTCGCTGCGGGAACCGGGGTCTGTTGAGCCATCGTGTCCGGTCACTGGCTGCCCGTCTCTTCAAGCGCCGCGAGCTTTCGTTTTTTTTAATTGTCTTTAGTTGCGGCTGCCTGAAGGGAAGAACTGTGTTGAAGCGCTTCCCTTTTGTAGCGGTTGAACGCAGCCCCCCCCCCCCCTTTTCTGTTGTATAACGCTGCGAATAGGTTGTATCCCGTAAAACGGAATGAATGCAGGCTGTCACGCGGAAGCTTTGTAGCTCTATCCGACAGCGTCTCCATGGGTGGGCGGCCGTTCGAATGGCGTGGGATTTCTTTTCTTTGCTGCGGTCATTAATCTTTGGGGGTTTTCTGGCTGCGCACTTTTTCTAGCTCAGTGGAGTATGCACCGATGTGTCGGAATTTGAGACCTTTGTAGCGAATTAATGGCTACAGCGAAGTTTTAAGGTATTTGCCCTTCCGATTTTGTTTATTGACTGTGTTCTCACGTATACAGGGGTTGATTGGGCTTGCGAAAGACTGACGGTTCGCTACTGTGCCGCCGCGAACCACCTGGGTGGGCTTCATGCTTGCCATCACCGTGGTAGGGCGCCTCTGTGGTTTAATTACGAAACTGTTCATGATTCAAAATTGGTATAGCGTAGGTGGCAACGAAGTTTGTATTGGAAAAGGGCGAATTTACTGCTTTTGAACGTGGTTTAGAGAAAAATACAAAGAGAGCATTCCGGTAGCCGCCGCCACCCCTTCTCTATGGGGACGCTTTTAATGTCACTACAGTATGCTTACCGCTTTACGTTTAAAGTTTGTTTTGTCGATGAACGGTTTTCGGCCTATTTCCTTTCACGGGCAGCCGGAGCAGCCCATGGAAGCGGCACCGTTTTGCCGCGAACGCTTTGAGAGGCAACCCGCTATATAGAGGCTGTGGTTTTGTGGGAAGAGGAACCGGGGTTCCCGATTACAGTTCCACATTGCGGTTGTGTCCCGATACGGAAGAGGGAGATGGGGAGAAAGGGAAATGTGTCGAGGGGCTTGTGGGGTGGGGGGGGGGGGGGATGGAGCGCCTCGGTTAGCTCCTTTCTGAGGCGTCCCCTTCTGCGGGGCGTGTGTGTTGTTGACACATCGCGCGGTCGGCTTCTTCATCGACCGCAAGCTTTTTAAAAAACTGTGACCCCCGCGCGGGCCAGAGACCCGAGAAAGAAATAGAAACGAAGCAAACAGGAAGGGAGAGAAGAAGAACGGAAAGAAAGGCAGTGCGGTAACAAAACTTCGCTGGGGAGCAGGAAAAGGCAGTCGGCGGTGCGTCTTTTTTTCTTTCTTCAAAGCGTTTCCTGGGTATGTCCGGTGGAAATATGACAGAGAGAGAGAGAGAAGATGGATCCGCCTTTGGTTCTCTTGCGTTTCTATTAGCTTTTTTTGTTCTTTATCCAATTTCTCCACCGCCCGAGGGTCTTGTTTCGAAACGGTACGCGGGGCAGGGAGGGACGAGCGCCGGAATTAAAGTCTTCACCGTTTTTGTCCAAGTTTCGAAACGCCTACTTCTTTCTTTCTTTCTTTCTTTCTTTCTTTCTTTCTTTCTTTCTTTCTTTCTTTCTTTCTTTCTTTCTTTCTTTTAAATCGTTGGAGCACTCTGACCACTGCAGCGGCCCCGAAACAACGGTGGTCCTTTGATCCCGCATTTTTGCTTGTGTTCCGCGTTTATTATTACCTTGAGACAAAATATGCTTGGTGTCCGCGCTGCGCGTCTGGGGACTCGGGTGCTCCATCCAGGAGTCCTGAGGTGCTTGCGCGTTGGTGCGCTCTCGTTGGCCTCCCAGTCAGCTGACGCCGTCACTTTCTGCTTCCATATTGATGCGCACTGTGAAGATCGAGCGTGTCGGCTCAGAGGATTCCAAGCTTGCTTTTTGAGTGCATTCTGTGGGAAACCCTCTTTTTTTTAATGCGAGAGCATTAACAAGCATCTGGTGAAAAAAGTGTCGTCGGTCACAAAATTCGCCTAGTGCGTTGAGGAAAGTGACGTCACAGCACGGATAGTTTCCACACCCTAAACACTAACACACCTATTTGGGAGTAAAAAGGGAGTAAAGTTGTCCTCCAGCGCACTCTCTTTTATAAAAGGGTGTGCGCTAGAGGACAGCTTACTTCCTTTTTTTTACCCTTTTCTGTTTGGAGTGTATATAGGCTGCAAGGAAGTGAGGTAACAAGAATGGGTAATTCGCATTGGCTGCAGTGAAGTGACGTTACTTCGGCTAAGTGCATCAGTAGCGCATGCGGTGACTAGGCGTTCCTGGGAGCTTTTTCTGCTCTCTTTCGCGCCCTTATCGGGGCAGAGGTCGATTTGTGGTGGTCAGTTGGTTTTCGCTCACGGCTGGCCATTTAGTTTGCCTGCGCCTCTTCTATGGTCATAATTTGTGCCCCTGCAGTAAGCAGCCGGCGTGTGTGAAACCAGGTCGTGTGGAAGAGATGTTTTCCTGTAGCAAGGAGGAAAATAAAACACCCCCTTTCCCCATGTTTCCTGTGGAAATCTTAAAAAAATTAAGCATCGTGACTGGCTGGCTACCTCTCCCCCTCTGGCTACCTCTCCCCCCGTTTCTCCACGTTTTTTTTTTCGTCCCAGATGAAGGCCTTTAAATCTCTTCTTTTGCTTCGAATCGATGAACTTGAATGTTAGATATTAAAACGAAGTTTAAAGAAGGAAAGAATGCCGGCTGTTGGACGCGAAGCACTTTCTTGAACTGCTTGTTTTTCCCCTCTTCTAAAATAGGGACGCGCGCCTTCACTATTCCTTTCAGTCTCCCAAGTTTTTTCGCGCCGGAGTTAAAAAAAAAGTACCCAGAACAGAGGGGAGCGCCGTGTAACCTCCTACTACATGGGCTTGAAAAGCGTTGCGAAACTCGCCGGGAAGCGAAAGGCTTGGGGTGAGGTAAGAGTTTTTAACGGACCCCGTTAAAGGCCTGCCCAGCCTCCCACCTTTTTTTTTTCCCGATAATTTCATGCGCACTCTTCGCGCTAACCCAGTGAACTCGACTTTTTGTTTTCCGATCGATTTTTTCCCCATTCCTTTATCCCGTCCCTTTTTTTGCTGAGCACCTTCCTTCGCACCTGCTCTGAATGTTCTAGACTGCGAAAAGAAAGGCTAGTGAAGAAAAAAAAGGAGGAGAGAGCGGATGCATGAAGGGGCACGCTGTTTCTTTTTTTTTTATTTTCCCCGGAGCCTGCTAGCAGTGTGCACTCCTCCCGGAGCTTGGGATGTCGCCGCCGCCTTTTGTCGGGAACCGTCCTAGGAATTCCGGAAATAAAATGGGGAAAGCGGGACTGAAAGGAGAAAGACGGACTTCGCTCCCTATCTTGAAGGAAAAAATGGAAGATACGAAGCTGCCTGCAGCGCTGCATGGAATGGACGCGCAAGATACACCTAGGAATGCCTAACGAAATAGGGAGGGAATTCCAAAATGAAGGCGGGGTCTGAGAGGATTGTGTTATCGACGGCGAAGCGGTGAACGGGAAAAATAGGAACACCGGCGTAGTTGTAACATATACGTTGGAGGAGCAGGGGAAAAAAAGAGAGGGAACGGGGATGGTTTTTAAAGCAGGATTTGTGCCGAAGTGCATACAGTGGAAAGAAAAGAGGAAATGGGGAAAAGATAGGGGAGTTGATGAAAAAAAAACGAGAAATGTAGGACTGTTCTGCCCTCTAGCGGTCGGGAAGGGAAGATCAAAAGGAAAAATAAGATTGTGGGAGGAAGCGGACAGATCGAATGCTACAGAGGTTTGCAGGGCGTAAGCGTGCGGGAGTCTAGGAACTGTGCTGTCACCGCCGGTAAGACGGTCGCAGGAATGGGAAATGGCGCTTTTTGTACAGGGCGGTAGGAAAGCCGCGAAAAAAAAAAAAAACACCGTCGGGGGACCGCTAGGGGGAGAGGACCGTGTAAGGAGATTATTTTCAAAGTAAAGCGCGGTGCTCGCAAGGATGTTGCTTTTTTTGGGACTCAACCGCTGGTAGCGCGCCATGACGCTTTCGAAATATGATCGTACGTTTGCTGGAGTCGCACCAAAGGTTTTGGAACAGAGCTGTGGCGGCGAAATAAGATTCGTGGTACTGACGTCACTTGTTTCGAAAGTCGCGGAAGTCCCGTTTTTGGCGGCGGGGCACACACAGCGTGGTACAAAAACAGGGATTCCATGATTTATTGTGGTGTGCGATGTCAGTGCACGTTAAACGAACCTAGGTGATACGGAATTTCCGGAGCCCTTCACTGCGGCGTCCCTCATGCCCTGAGTCGCTCTGGCACGTTAAACACCCATAAACCAATCTAAACCAAACCATCGTTTATTGTAGAATTAACCCAGAGCTTGATCTAGTTGTTGCGTCGCGGGCCTTGGTCATGCCACTCGACGTGCAATAACTGTGCTTCGATGTAACAAGAGTGACTGAGAGCTGTCCGAGTAGCAGTCTGCAGTTCCCTAGCCTCTGCTTCACTGTTTTCAAATTTCGTGTATGGATCCGTGCACGGGCGCCCGCATTGCGTACCCTAGCTCATTTGGCTGGTTCTTCGACGCGCTAATAACTAACGCCTTGGAAATTCTGCGCGTTGCCTTTACGGATATTCTTTCAAAAGAGGCAGTGGTCAAAGTAGCTCAACTGCTTCCACATCGTCTCGCTTCCCCGGGCACTCTGTGCGGGTGTGTGTCTCTGATGGCCTGAGCTCGTTAACATGGAAGGCAAAGAAGCCATTTGCAATCCGAATCGTATTAGGCCGCCTCCATAATTTGGCGCTCCGCGCCGGTCGTGGAGTTATTTCTTGAAAATATCGAATAAGAAGCACACAGAGGCGAGGTGCAAGATGAAACGGTTTCGGCGCTCTGACTCTGGAAGAAGGGGAAAAAATATAGGGAGAAAGCATAAAAGACGCCATTTTCTTTTTGCTCCTTTCATTTCCCCAAGGGGCGTAGGGAGTGTGCGAGGGAAATAGGGGCCGAGCGCCTGCGTATCAGTCTCTCTTTCGCCGTGGGAGTACGTACGAACGAACGCGGTAGGAGGGAATGGAAAGGTGAGAAAAAGGCGACAGCGGCCAACAAAATCTGAAATCGATAATTCTACGCACTCGGCTTACAAAATTGCATCCCTCGTCGGCGGGATCTCGCTCGCCACACTCTCAGCAATTATAAGCCATCAGGCAAAGTCGCCCGCCCCGCAGAGGGGGAGAGAGGCTGAGGGAGTTGGGGAAGAGGCGAGGGAACGGATAGACGCGGTGGTCACTGGAAGCGGCTGCTTTCAGTTCTCGGTGTTGATGGGGGGGTGTTCAAAATTGATGGAAGGGGGTTGCAGGGAAGTGGGGAAGGGTGGCTTTAGGGATATGAGGGTGGTGAAGGGGATTGGGGAGGGATGGAGAGAAGGGAACGGGAACCTGGAAGCGAGCCCTCTCTCTCTGGGGTGCGTGGAATCCGCACTGTCCGACTACGTAATTTTCTCTGGCTATCGATTTTTTTTCCCATTCCCTTCCACCCCTTTTCGCCTGGGCACCGCCACAGGATATGGGGAGTATTTTTCCCTGTCTTCTTTCGAAACCTCTACTCTTTCCCCACTGCTCGGCGATTATGTATCGTCGCAATTATTTATTTCGCGAAGATTCGTGTGGCCCTCTGCGCCCTTTCCTAGTTATTTGCTTTGTACTTTCCGATAACCGTTTTTTTTTTCTTGCGTTGCTGCTGCCTCCCTGCTGTCTCGGGTGTTCTGTGTCGCCCTATCATTCGTCGCTTTATGCCGCACGCTCAGTTCCTGGTTTTGTCTCGTTTGCGGAGCGTGTCAATTTATTCTCCCGTTTCCCCGGTGATGACCATCTCACTTTGGGCATTGCCTTATTTTGTCGTTGTTGTTGTAGTTACTACCTGAAGACCAAATCGATGCCGGCACATTTGTACTCTGCCTCGGCGGCCAGTCCGCGTTCGTGGCTTGCGGACACGTGGATGCCGTACAGTTGTCCTCGTCGGGGTTGGATCGATGTTTTCTTCGGCGGCGGAACGTTTCGTGTTTGTTGAACTTGGTACAAACAAGTCAGTGGATGAAGCGTTTTGCAACAGAGAAAAACAAACGTTGTGTGCTGCTGTGTTTGTTTAGCGGGCCATCCGTTTCACCGGCAACGCCACCAATGTTCAGTTTGTGCTCAGTGTGCTTAGAGCTTGATTGCTTTGTTTCTCGCTTGTTTGCAGTCCCGTTTTGCGGCGTTATATTACTCGTGCGAAGTTTCGTGCTGCACGTTATTTTAGGGAGTGGTAAATGGGTTATGGGGGTTTAACGTCCCAAAGCGACTCAGGCTATGAGGGACGCCGTAAGTGAAGGGCTCCGGAAATTTAGACCACCTGGGGTTCTTTAACGTGCACTGACATCGCACACTACGCGGGCCTCTAGAATTTCTCCTCCATCGAAATTCGACCGCCGCGGCCGGGATCGAACCCGCGTCTTTCGGGCCGGCATTAGGGAGTGGTAAAGCCGCTTTCTTAGCGGCGACTCAGCCAGCGAGGCTAAGCGCTGGTGAACTATATTATTTCGGCTTTATAAAGTATACGCCTTGGTCAGAACGCTATAACTTGTATAGGAGGCGCTGCTAGTGAAGTCGGCTCTTTTTGTATCCGTTGCTTTGCGTGCGGCGGTATGGTATAGATGTGTAGCTTGCTCAACGCTGGTTTGAAGGGGGGACACTGAGACGGATTGGAAGTTGACCTGTATGGATGGATATCCTACCGCGTTCTCATGAGGAAGACGCTACTGTCCCTGAGAACAGTACTTTTGTGGGTCAGAAAAGGGCAGAAATGTGAAATGTAAAAGCAAACAGCCACGTCAATAATTTATTTCTTTCAAACGCGGATTTCTGAGTCTAGGCTTCACTGCCGTCCACTTCGTGGTGGTGATCACGGATTCCATTTCGTACGTCATGAGTTAGAATAGGGTGAAGGGAAAATTTTAAATACAATCTTTCTCACCAGTGAATGCGTGTTTTCCTGCCGAACGAACATCAACGTAGCCGGTATGATTAAATTAAGTTAAATTATTTTTTCCAGACACAATGCAGTCTGGAAAGTGAGTTATACACAGTGTCTATTGATTTCACGAGCTGATCAGAGTTTGCTCAACGTTCGAAAGCGAGGGAGGAATTGCGTGTTGTCGTTGATATAAAATTGCGTCTTGCTCAATCGAGCCCTATGGCAGCTCCACGTTGGACCGATCGGTTAAAAAAAAAACCGAAGAAATAAACAAACATTAGGAACGTTTCGGTAAGTTTGCAAGCACCCGTGGCCCGGTAACGACTGCCGTGTCAAGTTTCGCTCGCTCGCATCTCGGTAATGATGTCACGCAAGAGCGCTCCCCTGCCTTTGCATTAACGAGTCTCGTATGACGTTCCGCCGTATGTATAATGTCCGCCTTTCGAACGGTGTATCCGTAGGGGGCACAGTGCGAGCGTTTGTGCGCGTATAGTACGAAGAACTCCGGACTGACGCTCCCGGTTTGGAACAAAGGGCTGGGTTGAGGGGATGGGGGGTGCTATAAGGAAGGGAGCTGCTTCGTTACCGGAGTTTGGAGGGGGCGCAGATAACAAAAGATGGATCGAAGGGGGAGGAGCTTCGGGAAAATGAGGGAAGGCGGGGGAAGAAGCTGCGGGGGAATGCGGGATAGCGGGGGGCTGGCTTCGCCCTTCAGTGCGTGTTCTTCGCCGCTGCCGGAAGACAAAGTAATTTCGAGCGCTCTCGAAAGGGGTCGCTCGCGTCGGCCTCCGCTAGCTGCGGCTGCCAGAAGGGCCGGGGCGGCGCGTGGCGGTATCTTCCCGCGAGATGCTAATTAACTTGGCAGGAAGCCGCTGGCCTCCGTCTCTGGAGCGCGCGCTCTTTTCCGGCGCCTGAACTCCCTCCTCCTGACGCGCGTCCTCGTAGCCTCGTCTCCCGGCTTCGCTTTTTATTCGTTTCCTTTTTAGTTTTGAATTTTCAATCTTCTCTTCGGTGCGGATTTCCGAAGGGCCGGCTCAGTGTATATATTGGGCAGCATTGTCGTCGGAGTTCAAGCGAGTCCTTCCGGGCGCGTTGAGACAGTCGCCTCGGCTTGCACGTCATCAGTAGATGGTGTCATTCAATGGTCCCCTGCCATTCAGTGGTGCCCCTGCCATGATGTCATTCAGTGGACCCATATAAAAATGGTCTATGGACAGTCTATAGAGTTCTTGTAGACTCTGTTGCCTTCCTATAGATATTTTTGTCTACTCGTAGTCTATAGACAAAAGTCTACTGAAAGCGTATGGCCATAAAACTACACAGTGTGTATAGACTATCTATGGGATTTGTATTGCCTATAGACTTCTTTCAAGGCTGCAAGGGTAGACGTTCTTTCAAGGGTTTGTCTATGGACAGTCTATAGGCTGTATAAAGAAGTTTTTGTAAGGGAAGGGCTCGTATGACCACGTGCGACGCATTCAGCACGTTGTTCCAGTACTGTCCTGGCTATAAAGCGGTGCGCCATTCATTAAAGCGCTCATCGGGAAAAAAAAATTGTCGGTCACAAAATTCGCCTTTTAGCCTGAGGGGAGTGACGTCATTAGACTAGCAGTGACGTCACTTTCCTTGAAGGCAATAAGCGCTCCTAGTGCTATCGCATTGTCTGAAAATGGTGCACGTAAGTTGGCGCTTGCTGTGTTCTCTTTGTCCCCGCGTGTTTTTAGCCTAAAATTGATACACATACGGCACGGCTTGCCGTCTTCTTTGCGGAATGCCGTTGTGTGAGCTCTTTAATATGCCGGTTAAGAACACGCGCCTCTGCGAGCGCATGTTAAAGTTACGCCAAAACTACAGACTGCGCAAACGTGCCTTGGCACCTATAAAGCTCTGATGGCTCCGTCCACGTCCTATCGGGGGCAAATGTACCCCTCTCTCTCTCTCTCTCTCTCTCTCTCTCTCTCTCTCTCTCTCTCTCTCTCTCTCTCTCTCTCTCTCTCTCTCTCTCTCTCTCTCTCTCTCTCTCTCTCTCTCTCCCTCTCCCTCTCTCTCTCTCTCTATCTCTCTCTCTCTCACTCACTCTCTCTCTCTCTCTCTCTCACACACACACACACACACACACACACACACACACACACACACACACACACACACACACACACACACACACACACACACACACACACACATTGCGTTTGGCGCATCATAGCCATAGTTGCTTTTGCGCCATTAAAATCAATATAACTAACACACACACACACACACACACACACACACACGCACACACACACACACACACACACACACACACACACACACACACACACACACACACACACAGCTCGCGCCACTTTTCTGGGAGGGGGGGGGGGGGCACCTGACAAAACACTTGTGATCTGGATACCAGCGCAGTGGGCCCGTTTCGACACCATAAGTGGTCTGTCAGGTGGCGCCTTTGCACAGAGTGGCACGGGCCGTAACTTGGGGGTGGGGGGGGGTCTGTTACTTTAGCCCCCGATGGTACGTATCAAGGCTTGCGGGTTCTCATACATACCGCTCGAATGAAGACGCGGTCCCCTTTTCAGGAATAATGCGCTTGGAAGGGGGTACTCAGGTGCTGTACCATTAATGCCTTAGCTTCGCAGAATGAAAGCACAAACCGTTATATCGCGTTTTGAGCAGGTGGCGCTTCTTGCCACGCAAACAGCAACTCGCGTGCAGGGCGCCGAAAACACTCGGAATCGGCGAGATTCTAGAGAAAACTGTAGGTTGCTAAGCGCTCGCGTATAAGGCTGCCTCATTCCCCGGACCGCAGCAAGGTTTAGAGTTTTTTTTTTGTCTCTTTAGATTTCTGTCTCTTTGCTCCTTAATACCGGGTGGTGAACCGTGTATATACTATATATCTCGGCTGCTCACAAAGCGGGCCATTGTTATGCGCAGCGCAAACAAGGCTCTTGCCGGGAAACAATGGGCGCTGCCGTATTGCGGCGACGGCGGCTCTTCTTGTTTTTGTCATCGCGTGTGCCGTCGTGGTCTGAGTGTGCGTGCGCGCGCGCTTGCAGCAGCGGCAGCCGCAGGGGAGAATATGCGGGCGAACGCTTGTATTACTTTCACAGCTCTAATCCTGGGAGTTGACAGCTGCCGTCGTAGTTTTGGATATTTATGCGCCGATGGATTGGCTTGCGCTGTCTTGTGTACGCACTTGGCTGCAAAATTGTCGCGTTTGCTGTGCGGTCTTCCTAGTTCCTTCCTACACAGGCACAGTCGGGGACAAAAGTCTCTGGACCACATGTTACTCAAACGAAGCTCATAACTCGGCTATTAGCCGGCGGCCGGAGTCCACCACGCTTGTGGAAACGAAGGAACAAAATATTGACTTTCCAGTCGCAGGCTAATTAATAGCAGAGCTATGGGCTTCGTTTGAGGTACACGTGGTCCAGAGACTTTTGTCCCCGACTGTACATGCGTGTAATCGGTGATTTATTATGTTCCATGCAATACAGTCGGCGAAGTTCAACTTAACTGCCTGGAACACGCTAAGTGATCTAGAACGTGTAAGAACGTTGCATAGAAGAACGTGTTAAAACGTTTTCTAGAAGAACATGTAAAAACGTTGCATAGAAGAACGTGTAAAAACGTTGTCGAAGACGGCTGATTATCAGTGTTCATATCTCTAAAAATATGGTCTGATAACAAGATAAGCATTGTTCAGATAACCCAGTCTGAAAAGCTGTGTTGCGTAGCTATCGCAGCGTTTTTGCAGACACTGTGTACAGAATAAAACGAGCCACGCTTACTCACCCACGCGCTGAGAGAGAGAGAGAGTTTTATGAGGAACCCTCGTGTTTACTTCGGCGATCCGGTTCTGACCGGACCGGGCAGCGAAACAGCCATCTGGGGCTGTCTCGCTGACGGGTTTTTCTCACTTCTGTTGGTTTTCGATCGGGGAGTTTATTTCCGTTCTCGTCGTTTTCCGCGCAGTACAAAAAAAAAAAAAACCCTCAAAAGTAGGGAAGCGCTCGAAATGTTTGTCGCTGTACTACGTCGGTGCGCGCACCACGTTTCTGCTCGCGTCGCGGCAGCATGGAATTTACTGGGGCCGACTCGGTGTCTAGCTTCGCGACGTTTGATATATATATATATATATATATATATATATATATATATATATATATATATATATATATATATATATATATATATATATATATATATATATATATATATATATATATATATATATATATATATTGCCCTTCGAGAGAAGTGTTATCTGAGCGCCTCGTTTTTCGATGGGCGCGTCATTGTGGAAATGAGCGTTTGGGTGAGGAAAAATAATACAGTAGGTACTGGGTATGGGATGTCCTTTTGCGAGTTCTCTTTTTACGACCTGGTACGGTATATTTTAGACTGTCGGCCCTCCGTTATAAAAATGGTCTACAGACACTCTATAGACTTCTTATAGACTCTATTGCCTTCCTATAGATATTTCTTTTTGTCTACTCATAATCTATAGACTTTCTATAGACAAAAGTCTACTAAAGGTGCATGGCCATAAATCTATAGATTGTCTATACACTGTCCATAGAATTTGTATTGCATACAGACTTCTCTATAGGGTTCGTCTATAAAGAGTCTATAGACTATATAGACAGAAGTCTATGGACAGTCTATAGACTGTCTAAAGAAGTTTTTGCAAGTGCTGCCCGCGTCCGCAGCGTCGGATGAATACGAGACTTGCACAAAGGAGAATAAAAAGAATAAACGGAGCTTGTCGCACCAACCGTCTCCTTCCTTTTTGTTTTCTTCATTGCTCTTAGGCCGTTGTGACTAGCCCGCAGGTAAAAGTCAGGCTTTAGAAAACGAACTGTTGTACTGTGGTGATAGACTAACCAGGGTCCATGCGGGTCCTTGAAAACGCTTGAGTGTATATATACAGGATGGGCGCAGTCGGCATGAGCTTGGTGGCGTGCCGTCAGTAGAAAACGTTTATGGAAACTAAACCCCTGAAAGCATTACTTCGAAGAGTGTTCACCTATACTCTTCGTGCGCAAGCCCGTTGTGCCGAGCGGCGGTGCGGGCAGGGCACTTCTTTTTCTCGCCTTTCCTAATATAGGTCCGTGCGTAGCTCCTCGTCCTCGGGCTTCCTCGCATCAGACTTCCGGGGCGTTCGGGGAAATCACTGGTTTTATATGTAACCTCGTGTAGGTTCGCTTCTTCGAACGCGGGCGCGCCCTTTTCCGCGTTTGCGTGTCGTCGGAGAGTCTTCCTATGGCGTAATGGGAACGCCGGCCGCGTCCGAGATTGCAGTTGGCGAAATGCGCGTTTTTTATTCTTCCTTCGGTGCGGCGACCGAGCGTTTCTCTGTAAACATCTGCCGACTACTGGTTTTTGAAGGCAGGCTCGGTGGCCACATCGCGGGCTTCTTCTGATCATTTCCTTCCCAGCGTGGCCATCGTTTTCTTCGCCCTATAATACGCCTTTTCTCTGCGCCTGCTCCCCTGTCCGTTATTCGGCTTCAGGTCTGCAATTTTCGGGATTCTCCGGCGACCGCGCGGGCCATTACCCACGAAACGAAAAACAACGGCATCTGCCCATCGGGGAACAGTCGTGTTTATGCAGTCGTGGGCTTCACGGCTATTCACGCGTCCGCGGCGCTAGCGCCCCACGCGTGCTACTCGGTAGTCGCTTCTTTCAGCTTTCGAAGTCTCTCTGTCCGCATTCTCGGTGCTTTATTTTTTTAAGTGGAACGCGATATTTTTAAGTGGAACGCATTATTTTTTTAGAGGGACGCGCCCCACCGAGACTAGGGACTACAGCGGGATGAATCCGGAAGAAAATCCAGTGGCCGCAGCTGGCTCAGGGCAGGACAGGGTTAATTTAAGATCGGTGCAGGAGCATCAGGCTCGCGGTGGACGTGTAGCCGAGCTGACGATGATAGGAACCAAGGAATGGGTGGCACTTGTAAATCGCATTGGAATGCAAGCACTGGCGCAACCTCGCGAGGGCGCGTATAAAACCGCATGAACAGTGGTTATGGTGCTGGGCTGCTGACTACGGCGGTCGCATTTAGTTGGGGGCGAAATGCTAGAGGCCCGTGTACTGTGGGATGTCGGTGCACGTTAAAGAACTCCAGGTGGTCGAAATTATTCCGGAGCCCTGCACTACGGTGTTCGTATCCCGAGTCGCTGTGGGGACGTTAAAGCCCAAACCAAAACCACATGAACAGCTGTTAAACTAACCACGGTGAACAGCGTCGAGTAGCCAGGGAAGGCGATCGAACGTAAAAATAAAATTGCCATTTGTCGAAAACTCCGAAGAGGAAATGAGTCCATACAAATGAGGGCGTTCTTTAACTTTTTTTCTTCTTTGGTTTCTCTGCGCTATTGACGTCGAAGGAAAACGATGTCATCCCTGCGTGTTTCTTTTTGGCTCTCCTATAGCTCCTGCGGCCTCGTTATATATGAATGCGGAGGAGGCTTCCAGTTCGCTCGGGCCTAATGACTGCGCCGTCTGTCTGTCTGTCTTTCTCTGCGCGTGTGTCGTTATACTTGGAACGGGAGGGGGAGTGGGTGCTCGGGAATTCGGCCGGCGGGAGCCACTGCTGCCAGTAATGGGCTTCTCCCCTTTCTCTCTCTCCCCCCCCCCATCCGCGCGCTCGGTCATAACCACGGGTGGCGCTCGCTTCGCTGCTGTGTAACTGCTCTAGTGATACCTTCTTTTAGCGTGAGCCGTGCGTTTAAAAGTCTCGCGCCCGAACGCTAGAGCGGGAAAAGCGATGATCATCGACTCAGGCGCGGCGCGCGCGTGCGCCGGCAGTTTTTTTAAATGGCCCGGCGCTCAGTGCGGTCATCAGCTCACGGTCAGTCGTTTCCTTTTGTTTCCCGTTCGGGTAATTTGTGGCTTTGGCTGTTATTTGCCTTCCTCGATGCCCCGCGTGGCACTGTCTATTATGCGCAGTTTAGAGGAAGGGCTTTGAGTTTGGTGCAGGCGAAGCTCGGAGCCCCTCCTCCCTCTGTATAAACTAGCGGGTTAGGCGCCGCTAACTATACACCCCGTTCTTCTCTACCTTTGATTTTGTAGGGGAGCCCGCGCGGGCAATTTACCTTCTCGTTTCTGTAACAGTGTTCGTGGGGATTTTTTTGCTTTGCTTTTTTTTTTGGCGTTGAGGTTTATCGAAGTTATTTTCGGCGGCCAGCAATAGAGCAGAGCGAGCTGCTCCCCTAAGCTTCCACCTGTAGATAAGGTAAGCCTTAATTAACCTCAAGTGAACCTCGGCGTCTCGTCCCGAGGTCAGGGTGAGGGCGCCGACCTTGTCCGGAGCTTCATTGTGTGGGCGTTATGCATTATAATAATCGGCACGCGAAGGTTTGTTCACCTTGTCCAACTTATCCAGCGAGTGGGGTGGAACAGGATGTCGAACTGCCTGGTAGAGAAACGTCTTCAAGCTCAGCAGCGGACAACGAGCGATTTCAGCGGCGAGGCTTCCGAGAACGTTGTGCGCGAGGGATAAATTGCAGCTTTGCGCTACTGTATAATCTAGACGCAAGTGCACCCTCGCCTGACTAGGAGTGTTATCAACTCTGGTCGTTTCGGTCTTGGTCTGAAGTTGCCTCCGCTGCGGAAGGCGTTGAAAACAATAGTAGGAGCCCCAGGCGTAGACGCTATCGAGAATCTGCAAAGGCGTCCAGTGCTTGCCTGCCGCGTTTCCCTTGTTTGCGTTTCTACGCAGCTCTCTTCTCAAAGGGGGGGGGGGGGGGGGGAGAGAGGATCGGATTTATGCCGCCTTATCTGAGGCTACGTCCCAAACAGCGCGCAATGGGGCTTTCCACGTCCAGCAGCAATGCTCAGGTCTGGCGCAGAGGGCACCGGGCAGCGATTCCACCAGATACCTACGCTTCCGTAGACGGAAATAAAAGTAAACCTGCTTAGCAGAAGCGGATGAGAGGATTGACGGGCACGCGGGTATCTAATTACTACTGCCGGCTGTCCGCCGTGGTCCCGGCAGAACAGCATCCCCGGACGTCGGGAACAAGCGCGAGGCATCGGCCTGGTTCGGTCCCTCGCCGTGTGCCCGGTCGTGCTATTTTACTTCGCTTTCGTTACCTTCGTCGGTGGCGTCTGTCTGACGGGGCGATGTTCTTTCTCCACACCCTGTTTATGTACCCCGTTGTGTCCGAGCGTTGTGCGATGCAGATTCGTTGTGCCTGGTTCATCTCGCTCTGCGCATAGCCGGCGGCGGATCGGCCTTATAATGACAGGACAGGAGATTGGGGGGTGGGTGGGGGGGGGGGGGGGGTAGGCTTGCATTCAGATTCGCGGGGCGGGCTGAACTGCGAGTGTGCGTCGACTGGACGCCAACGGCGCTAGGGCGGGGAGATGTGTGGGAGAAGGAAGTTTCCAAAACCCCACAGCAGCCGAGCATCGCAGTTCCCATTCGCTCCTGCCCCATCCGAGTCTACCCCTCCGTCGTGGCAGCTGCGGCGGCAGTTTCCTAATTCCATTGTTCCTGAATTCCGTGCTTCTGATGCTCCCCTCCCCCTCCACTGCGGCAGCCGAGAGTGACGTTTGTGATGAGCGCAGCGGGGGGCTGTTCGAACGACGGCTCTCCGGGTCGTCGCAGCAAGCGGGACATGGAGAGCGTGCTGCTGGCCGAGTTCGCGGAAGAAGAAAGTGGACGGAGGAGGAGCAGGAGGAAGAATGGAGGGCGGCCGTGGCGTACGCGTTGCTTGCGTGACGGGGTAGACTTGACGGTTGAGCGCAGATATGTTCCGATGCGCTCGATCAACCTCTTGAAAAGTGCGCGCGCGCTCGCTCGCCGGGATGGCGGCGTAGCGGTGGCTGCAGCTCTCTCTCTTCTAAGCGCTGCTGAGAGACAGCGGCCGCGGAGCCAGCGGTGCATCATACACCTCCTCCCTTTGTGCCTGAATGGCTCTTGTGTGCGCGCCTGCGTTCGTGCGCGAGTGCTGCCGTCAGCCGCTCGTCCATTTCGGCGCCCCGCGGAGCTGGCGCGTCTGTGTTTGCGTTTTGTTATACTTTTGTCGGGCCTCACTCGAGTGCCGAGGCGCTTCGTGCTTGTACTGAACCTCCTCGCCAAGTTTCTTTGCGGGCTTCTTTTTTCTCCGAGTCCCCCCTCTGTCCAGTTACGCGTTTCTATAGCTGTTTCTAGTTTTCTATAGCTGTGGTACCAGCAGGATACTTTCTTTTCGGAAGGGGGAGGGGGGAGCGGAAACTCGCGTGTCCACTCTTTGGCCGTTCACCTTTGGGTCATGTGGAAAAGAGTGGACTTGCAAGTGGTGAGGCTGCGTTATGCAGTGCTCGCCGCCCGTCTTTAGAGTTTTTAACGCGAAATTATTTTAGCTCACATTCTTGGCAACCTGGGGCGAACCTGAGGGCGGACGTGATTTCGAACATCGGGGTGAGAGCTTCAGGTAAAGCGAATTTTTCGAAACTTTTTTAGTTCACCGGTCCTCGTTCGGCATATATGATCAAATACTGAACGCCCGTGTCTGGTTTATTTACTTTGGAAAAAGTTTTCTCACTTATTGCTCCGGTGAATTCTGCGGATGGCGTGCTGTCGTTGACGTTGAAACTATGTAGTTCCTGGTGCCTCTAGACTCGTTATGTCACTCGGCGGCACAGGTTGGCAATCTTGTAAGAAGGTGAGGTTGTGTTCAGTAGCGGCGTCTTTTTTTTTCGCTGATGCTGGGAATTCGGGCTATAGAGTGAATTGCCTTCCTATAAATATTTTGTCTATTCGTAGTCTGTAGACTATCCATAGACACAAGTCTACTGAAAGTGTATGGCCATAAATCTTTAGACTTTCAATCGCGTTTGTATTGCCTACAGACTTTTCTGTCTATAAACTCTAGAGACTGTCTAAACAATTCTTATAAGGGTCTGCGCACAAGTGTTGACATAGCAGTGGTTCTCTGAACTCGAGCTGGGCGTCCGGCAGCCAACTGTAGACAGCGGCGTGCGCTTCACTCCTTGGTGCGGAAAAGAGGAAAAGCAAGCACTGAAATGGAAAGAAGGAACCCGTTTGGGCTGGGCGCCACCGCAGCGGCCTCCGCCGTTCCTCTCGTTCTTTGCCTTTCTGTCTTGAGCATCAGTGCGCGCGTGCTTGTGTGGGTGTAGTCGTTCGCTCGGCTTCTCGTTCCGCGAGGCTTGCTTGCGCGGGTAATTCGGCCGAAGCACAGCAGCGGGCCCAGTGCCCACTCCGGCCGGGAGAGGGCGCCGTCCGCCTTTACACTTCCTCCCTTTCTCGCTTGCCGCCTCTCTCTTTCGGCCTCTCTCCGTGGCGTGCGGGAAAAGCAAGGCCACCCGAAGAGCTGAGCGAGAGAGCAACCCTGGTGGGGTAACGCAATAAAACCTTCCCCGAGCTGCTCTGGGGAGAAAGAAAGCGCTGCGCGTTTAATGATCTCACGGGCCGCTCGTCGCCGCTGTTGCTTTTTACCCGCCCCTGCTCCGATACCGGCTTGTTTTGCACCACCGCGTGGTGTTCTACGTTTTACAGTGTATGTCTTCTTTTTTCTTCTTTCTCTATCTTCATTTTATTTTTCTTCGCTCGCTTTCAACAACCTCGATCCTCCTCCTTTTTGCCTTGAGCGGGTTCTAAGCTTTTTTTTTGCCGCCGTTTTGTGGCCGCCTTTTGTTGCCTGCTATGCTCTGGTTGCGTAGATAGAGCGACTTGATGCGTACTTTCCTCTCTTTTTTTTTGTTTTCACTGCTTACTTGATTGAAGAGCGTCACTCACGTACAACTTCCTCCCTTCGCCGCTCGCTTTCTGCAAGTTCTGCCCGCTTCGCTACGCACAGAAAAAAAAAAAACGCGCGCTTGCACGCACGCTTCTTAGCGGCCATCTCTGCGGTCTTCCCGCCTTCCTTTTCGCGTTGTTGCGCAGCTCGCTTCCTTCCTTTCTCTCCTTTTCTCCTCGTAATCTCGCCCTGGCGTGTACGCTAGCGTGCGCGGAGTAGTACACGTGTGTTTACGTGTTTCATTTTTGTACGGCTCGAGTGTAGTGTGCGTAGCCCTTACGAGCTGTACAAGCTCTCTCTCTCTCTCTCTCACTCGCTCGTTTACTCTTGCCTCTATCTCTCTCTCTGGTGGTTGCTTCCGCTTTACGACGTCCGTTCATTCGGTTCGCGCGGCGTTTCGTTGCCGCCTTTCTTCTTGCGTTCTTTTTTTTTTGTTTTCGCTGATTTCACCCGCCTCGTTATTCGCTAGTGCTCTTTCTTTCTTCCTTTCCTTCCTTCTTTCTTCCTTTCTTTCTTTCTTTCTTTCTTTCTTTCTTTCTTTCTCCGGGCGCCTCTGTGGCGAGCAAGCTCGACCGGGTTTGGAAAGCATCGTTCCAAGCTGCTATCTTCAGTCCCCACACTCGTGCGGTTTTCTCCGTCTCGTCTCTCGTTGTAGCTGGTAGCGCTGGTTTTGATCGGACGAAGCACTTCTGCGTCAAGAACGCTTGGCGTATCGGGAGTAATTCGATTTACTACGATACCGTTCCGTTCGTGTTTCTTCCTTGTCGGCCGTGCACTGTTCTCTTGTGCTGTTTCGTATCAGTCCAAACGCAAACCGTGGGCAGCGTTAGTCGGCGCCTTCGAAACTTGAGAAGAAACGAGAAAAAAAAGTGCCACATTAGCCTCGTTTACATGAGCCCGACAGCGGCGGGTCGAGTAAGGGCGCGCCAGATGTCGGGATGACCACCCGACGCGACCGCGTTTACATGAACCCGTTTTCTGTCGGGCAGAGATCGCCGCTACCCCTAGCGTCGAGTAAGCAAACCACGCGCGGATGCTAGAAGAGGAGGAGGAGCGCCCAGGCTTGCGCAGCGCCGCCAGACCAGAGAGGAGGCAGGAGAGGAGGTGCTAACGCGATACGTGCTCCTTCCAACCGGGTCGGGCCAACGTCGAGACTAGTCAACCCGCCCCCTGCAGCTCGACTTTACGATCACTTATCTCGACCCCCTACCGTATACATGAGCCCGACAGCCGGTTTTCTGCCCGACAGCCGACTTAACCCGACTTTTGTCGGGCTCATGTAAACCCGGAGATTGTTGCTCGACCGGCCTGTGACTGTTGCTCGACCAGCCTGTGACAACCATTCTGAGCACACACAAAAAAAAAAAATCGTTGTAGTCGCGTCGTGATCTGGACGCGTCCTGCTCGATATTTGGAGCAGCTGTTGTTTACTTCGACTGTCCTTCCTTGTGAGAAAGCTTGCACCTATCCAACCGGAGCTGCACGGGCCGAGAAAAAAATGTAGGTGCGTATCAGCTCCGAAGCATGCATTCGTACAAAAAGCTTATCAACGTGGCGCTCGCGCTGGATAAAGATAGCGAGAGTCCGAACGTATTTGCGTCGAAAAATGTGACAAGTGAAGCGGCATTTTCAAGACTATCCATGGCTACTGATTCCAGTCCTTACTTTGAGTGTAGGTACACGTGGAGCTATATGCGGGTGAATACGGGACCTGCGCCGGTCATGCCCAGCGAGCGCGCAGTAACTTCTGTTTCCTCATGCTTCCTAATATCGATTTCATCAGCCTGCCGTTCTTGTGCGGCGCCTTTTTGCCGTGCGCAGGAATCACACTGACGTGCTCCCCTTTGTTGCGTTTATCGCGAGCTTTGTCTTGCGGAAGACAAGTTCATTTTATCAGTTGGCTTTCCTGCACCTTAGATAAATGGCTTGCCCAGATCAGATGCCTTCTTTTGTTTTTATAGTTAGACGGCTACAGATGCATGAAAGATAACGTATGGTTTGAGTTGGGCAGTCGAGTTCGTTTAGTTAAAAATAAGATAAGAAGCCCAGAAAGGCGTTATTAGATAATATTCGCTGCTATGTAGGGCTTTCTTTCCCGCTTTGTTTTTCCTTTGCTCTCATACATTGCGTTTCTGAATAGAATCGCAGCGTTATCGTGCTGCTCAAATCTCACTCTAACCTTTCAGTCTCGTGGCAAATTTGGAAACAGTGCATTGGTTTTGGGGCGTTAAATTACCATAGCGAATGTTACGACCGTGGCTTCTTGCAGCGGGCTAGCGCTTGTGGTTTAGGGTCTATACTTTTACAACGCATATATAGACCGCACGGGTGTCTCGTCGACGTTAGTCAGGCGAGCTGCTTGGCGCATACGGCGCTGGCCCCGGATGCGGCAGTCGCGCCTATCCGCGTGCCACGTTTTGCGCGTCCCGTTGTGTGTTTTATTTCGCTGTCCTTCGTGGAAACTGTTGCACAGGATTGCCTCATACGGCACGCGGTTCGCAGCTGGCTTCGTTTCTGTCTCTGGTCGAGATCGGTATAATTTGTGTGTGTGTGTGTGTGTGTGTGTGTGTGTGTGTGTGTGTGTGTGTGTGTGTGTGTGTGTGTGTGTGTGTGTGTGTGTGTGTGTGTGTGTGTGTGTGTGTGTGTGTGTGTGTGTGTGTGTGTGTGTGTGTTCTATGTCCTTGTTCGCGTTGCCGTCCTGACGGTGGCGGGTAGAGGCCGCCCTCGTCTGAGATGCTGCCTTCGCGCTGCTGGCACGCGAATTCTGCGGGTCGATGGTGGTGTTCCACGCGGCCGATCGGTGCGCTGACGGGAGCGTTTCAGGCATAATGGGTTACTACACATGTAATTGTAAGCTCGCGGGCTGAATGAACAGATGGCCGAGCCTGCGCCGAATAGGTTTCTTTGTTTGTATACACTTTTTAGTTCCGATCTACACCGTGTTTAATCGTTTCTTATCGTCTACAACAAATCACTCTTCAGTGGGTTTCGTCCCCTCAGCTCTCGATGCAAATGATTGTATTTGAAAAGAGGAAATAACTTCTTTCTTTCCAGGGGTGTGTGTATATAATGCGTTCTCAGCTGTTGCGTTACGCTTCATTTAGCAGTCGGCGGGTTGTACCGTGTTCGTTATACGAATCTTCGCAAAGTCGGAAGAAGGGCTCGTTGGTAGAACGTGCTCCACAACGAACCCTGTTCTCGGGCCGAATTCCCTTAAAGCGCGTCGAAATTTGTTTTTTGGGGGAAAGTAAATGGCGCAGTATATGCCTCGCGTATCGGCGGACACCTGAACCGCGCCGTAAGGGAAGGGCTAAAGGAGGGAGTGAAAGAACAAAGTGGTGCCCGTAGTGGAGGGCTCCGGAATAATTTCGACCACATGGGGATCTTTAACGTGCACTGGCATCGCACAGCACACGGGTGCCTGAGCGTTTCGCCTCCATCGAAACGCAGCCGCCGCGGTCGGGCTTGAACCCGGAAATAGTTATAATTATAATTGGTTTTTTGAGGAAAGGAAATGGCGCAGTATCTGTCTCATATATCGTTGGACACCTGAACCGCGCCCTAAGGGAAGGGATAAGGGAGGGAGTGAAAGAAGAAAGGAAGAAAGAGGTGCCGTAGTGGAGGGCTCCGGAATAATTTCGACCACCTGGGGATCTTTAACGTGCACTGACATCGCACAGCACACGGGTGCCTGAGCGTTTCGCCTCCATCGAAACGCAGCCGCCGCGGTCGGGCTTGAACCCGGGAATAATTATAATTATAATTGTTTTTTTGGGGGGAAAGGAAATGGCGCAGTATCTGTGTCATATATCGTTGGACACCTGAACCGCGCCCTGATAATAATAATAATTGGTTTTTGGGGGAAAGGAAATGGCGCAGTATCTGTCTCACATATCGTTGGACACCTGAACCGCGCCCTAAGGGAAGGGAAAACGAGGGAGCGAAAGGAAGAAAGGAAGAGAGAGGTGCCGTAGTGGAGGGCTCCGGAATAATTTCTACCACCTGGGGATCTTTAACGTGCACTGGCATCGCACAGCACACGGGTGCCTTAGCGTTTCGCCTCCATCGAAACGCAGTCGGGCTTGGGCAGTGCGTCTAAGCCGTCACTGTTGCTCTCTCGCAGACATGGAGCACAGCATCCAGCTTGAAGACGGCAGCGGAGGCCACTCGCCCAGCCGTCGGCGCGCAGCCACAGTCCTTTGCCAGCACACAAGGTTCCGGCAGCAGCAGCAGCAGCAGCTAACGGAGTCCCAGCAGACGAACAACAAGCCCGTCGAGAGGCGGCGCCAGCAGCACAACCAGCACAAGAATCAGCAGCAGCAGCAGCTCTCGGGGCCCGCAGTGGTGACGGCCCTCCTGTCCGCCACGTCGGCGGGCGGTGCTCCCCAGTGTTGCGGTCCCTGCGTGGGCGGCAGTGCAGCGGCCATGGGCTGCAACGGAGGAGGAGGATGCAGCCCAGTGTTGCTCGACTCTGCGCTGCCCAGCGACAGCGACCCCAACCTGGAGCAGCACAGCTCCGAGGAAGAGCTCGAGGTCATCAACAACCGGGCCGGCTCGGCCGAGAAGCGCAAGTGGTCGCAGGCCAACCAGCGCCGCACACGGGGCGCCAGAGGTGAGCTGACGCGCAACCATCGCTGCGCTGCTACTGCGCCCTAATTTTCCGTAGCAATCAATCAATCAATCAATCAATCAATCAATCAATCAATCAATCAATCAATCAATCAATCAATCAATCGTTTATTAAATCAGTCTTTCCTTTCTTGGTTCACTTAGTCATTCGTTCACTCATTCGTTCGTTCATTTATTCGTTCACTTATTTATTCATTAATTCATTCGTTCGTTCATTTATTTGTGTGTGACCGCGGCGGCTGCGTTTTTATGGAGGAAAGACGCTAAGGCGCCCGTGTGCTGTGCGATGTCAGTGCACGTTAAAGATCCCCAGGTGGTCGAAATTATTCCGGAGCCCTCCACTACGGCACCTCCTTCTACCCTTCTTCTTTCACTCCCTCTCTTGTCCCTTCCCTTACGGCGCGGTTCAGGTGTCCAGCGATATATGAGACAGATACTGCGCCATTTCCTTTCCCCAAAAACCAATTATATTCATTTATTTGTTCACTTGTTCATTCATTAATTGCTTCGTTCGTTCATTTATTCGTGCACTTGTTTATTCATTCAAGGCATTTTTTGTTTCACGGTGGTGAAAAAGGAAAGCAGATATAGAAAGTTGCACAAGCCCAGCCCCGCTCTCGCACTGCCGCCAAAGTACCGAGCCCCTCGCTCCTTCAAAGCAGCAGCGGCGACAGTTATCGTGACTGGTGCATGGAGAGGCCATGCAATGAGCATAAAACAACGAAATATCGACACACCCCCCACCACTGCGCGAGTAGGAGTAACGGGAATCGCAGCAACGCCGCGATGCTCTGCGAGTTTCCACCGTAGGCGCCGACGATGTCTTCCTTCCTGCGACTCGCCCCCCCCCCCCCCCCCCCCCCCCGCGCTGCTTCCTGTGCCCTTGAGGGTTGGGCCCAGACCTTGCGCCGCTTCTTAGTGTACCTGCTGCCTGCCGTTCGGTTTCCGCCGCCGCTCGTGTTCTCCGAACAGGCGCGAGCATGAATAGGTCATCCAGGGCGTGCGATTTGCGTTGCCCCCAGTCGGCGCCTGGCGGGTGTCGACAGGAACGTCCGCAACTATTTTTACCCTAACGAACGCATCGCCTGCACTTGCCTGAGGTGCGGCAGCAATTCCACATAAAGGAGGAACAACACGGCCGGGATTGTGTAGCTGTTATTATGTCGCGTTTCTATTTCACCTCGATTCTTGTCACTCTTCGTTATCAGACCGCCGCGGTGGCTCAGTGGTTGTGGCGCTCGGCTGCTGACCCGAAAGACGCGGGTTCGATCCAGGCCGCGGGGGTCGAATTTCGAGGTAGGCGAAGTTCTAAAGGCCCGTGTACTAAGCGATGACAGTGCACGCTAAGGAACCCCAGGTGGTCGAAACTTCCGGAGCCCTTCACTATGGCGTCCCTCATAGCCTGAGTCGTTTTGGGACGTTAAGCCACCATAAACCAAACTCTTCGTTATCAGCTCTGGTATTGCAGTTGTATAGGGTAAAAATCAATGTCCAGCTACGGGGCATTAGCCCAACTCACCATACCATAGCGTTACGATTTGTCGTCCCTGGCCGTATTTACTCGCGGTCATATTATCCATTGATATTTCGCTTTTCCACTGCTGGAATCAGCGACCTGTGTCGTCCTTGGCCGATAGTTGCATGGTTCCAAAGGCGGGCCGAAGAGGCAGAAACATCATAAACAAACTATAGATCCCTTAAAAAAAAATCCTTCTGGGACGTTTTATTTTTCCGGATCTTTTTTCTTTTTTTGCTCTTCAGCCAACGGTTGTTGCCGTCTGGGAAGCCGATGCCGCTAGATTAATGAGCAAGCAAAGGACGTAGCCTGTGTGCGATCCAGGCTAGCGCCTATTAGTCGCAGAGAGGAAAGAGAATTGGCCGAGGAAAAGTCGTGTAAGAGAAATGCGACTCGAGAGGGTGCGCGCCCGAGGTGCGTATTTAGAACTGTCGGTTCGTTGCTAGACACTTTTAGCCTAGCGCGTACCGTGTTACCGTTACCGGAGTACCGGGAGCCCGCGCGTCATAAGTGCGCTCTAGCGCCCAAGTAGGCTAGAGGAAGCGTGTTCTCATGTTCATGTTCTCATGCTCGCCCATCATACATATCCTCCCGTTCTGACCACATGTTTAAAGTTAATAATAATAATAATAATAATAATTGGTTTTGGGGGAAAGGAAATGGCGCAGTATGTCTGATATATCGTTGGACACCTGAACCGTGCCGTAAGGGAAGGTGGAAAAGAGGGAGTGAAAGAAAGGAATGCCGTAGTGGAGGGCTCCGGGAAAATTTCGACCACCTGGGGATCTTTAACGTGCACTGACATCGCACAGCACACGGCCGCCTTAGCAAGTCTTTCCTCCATAAAAACGCAGCTGTCGCGGTCGGGTTCGAACCCGGGAACTCCGGATCAGTAGTCGAGCGCTCTAACCACTGATCCACCGCGGCGGGTTGTTTAAAATTGCTGTTCCATTTTTCAGAGCAAGAGTGTGTCATAATTCATTTATTCCCAAAAGTAGCGCAGACTGGTACGACCTTCCTCCCTCCATCGGTGCTGCCATTTCTGACATTAACAATTTCAAGACCCCAGTATTTTCTGCCGCTTTGTAAAATAATATTCTATAATATGCACTCTTTATGTTATGTACCATTACCACTCCTTTCTGTAATGCTTTTGGGGCCTGGAAAGTAAAATAAATAAATAAAATAAATATACTTTAAAAAAATCTGCGCTACTTGAGCTCCTTCGGTGGTTGATATAACGGCGTCATCGTCTTCATCAACTTTGATTTTTTTCTGCCTCGACGATGATACTTCGCCGCTAGCGCTTCTCTTGTTACGCTGCCGGCCGCCATGTTTGCCTGTCTCGTGCGCGTAATCGTTCCCCCAGCGTTGCAGGGCTGGCCTTTGAGCCGCCCGCGAGGCCTCGCGGCCTTTTTTTTTTCTTTCTTTTTCTGCCCCGCAAATCACGCGGGCGCAGTCTTCGTACTCGCTTCCTATATGCGTGGGCCGTTAAACGCGCTGCAACCTTACACTGGCCCTGCGGCGCCTGGCTGCTGGAGACGGATCGCTGCTGTCGTCTCTTCGGCGACTGGAGAGCGCTGCTGCCTGCGTCAAGCTGGCGTCCTTTTGCCCTTGATTCCCCCCCCCCCCCCCCCCCCCCTTTTGACTTTGGATTTGATGGCTGTCTCGTGTTCTCCGCCACAAATCATCCTCACGGTCGCGACTATAAAATGTACGGTTAAGTTTTGTTAAGCCTTGTTCAGAGGTCGAGACTCGCTTCCGTTATTTTAAAGTCGTTTTGAGCGTAAAGGGGAGGGGGGAATAGGGTGGGGGACTGGATTGCCTGTCCAGAAAATAGGTTCCAGATTACGTGTTGAAGCCGTGTTCTTGAGTGTCGTTCGCACTTGCGTGCGCTTTCGCAAACGTGACCAGCTAGTTCAAGCGACGTTAGGATGAATATTAGCTGCGGTTTAACTACTGCTGAACATGGTTAGAGAGCGAAAGCTGTGGTGTATCGGGAAACTAGACGCGGCTTGGCGTCTGTAACGTTGAGTGCGTTCCGCACACTGGGTAGACAGCGCACCCAGGCAGGTGGCAGTTAAACTAATGGTTGATCGCGAGAGGTTGGTCACCCAGTGAACGCTGCGGCCTATAAAGCCCCGCCCCCCCCCCCTCCTCCAACCCCCAGACTGAGGTCACAACGGCAGTTTCCATCGCGCGACATCACGCGATTGTCACGTGACTATTCTACCGCCCTCTACCGTCGAATCGAAAGGTCAAAGGTCATGTGGTTCGGCACCATGGTGGACCACATATGGTAAGGCCAAGAGCCACACTTGACCTCTGGCTCATTTGAAGGTCAAACCGGCAACGCATGGCGAAATCGCCTTTGCCTAGCGTAGTGAAGCTTACGCTTCAAAATTGTTAGCACGTGCTGATCATACCGGTGTACTGGTAGCTAACTCGACGCGCCTTACCCAAGCCTACGTGTGTCTCGCGTTCAGGCGGCGTCAACTCGCAGGTGGTGTTTTCCCGGCAGTTTGGCTAAGCTCCGATATTTATGGGGTTCGTGTCAGGTGGCACCCGTGTTACGCTCCGAGGCACCGGTGTTTCCGTACGCGCACACGTATGCGCCACCGGCTTCCGCTCGCTGTCAAGGTCGCTTGCTGCCGAATCCGCGCCTCTGCAGCAATAATTGGTCGCCAGGTGTCATCCCCCGGAACCCTTCTTGTTCGTGAATCGCGCTATTTGCGACATGTGCTCGATTTCGCGAGAACTGATGGTACCCTTTTTTTTTATTCCTCCGCTGTACTTGGGCGCTTAAATTGGAACTGCCTCGAAAAGGGGCAGGCCTCAGCGAACTCGTAACTAAGGCTGGGATCGAAAAAAAAAAGTTAAAACCATGCTTCCTTGGCTTATCTGGCGCCCAGTCTCCGGTTCCCGTAGTCGTTAGCGCGCTTTTGAAAACCTGCTCCCGTGTTTCTTTCGCGCCGCGAGCGAGTGGCTCTCCCCGCTCCCTCGAGCAGCGACGGCTCCAACGCTCTCTCTGCATCTACCCTCCGCGGTCGCCTTCGCTAATCAGGCCGCCGGCGTTCGTCCTGGCAGCCACTGTCGCCGCTAACGGGAAATGAGGAATCCTTGAAGGCAGGAAAAAAAAGCTAACCAGCCAAGAAAAGTGAAGCGAGAAAGTGATCCTCTTCGGGCTCGATCCCCCCCCCCCCTTTTTTTTTCTTTTATTTATTTTCGCTATTTCTTTCTCGCCGTTTCTGGCAGCCTCTTGGAGACCCACTACCGGCAAGCGGAACTTGGGCGGCCGCACCGAACACGCGCCCGCGATCGCGCTAGAGACGCCTATGGGTTCCCTTTCTTTTTTCTTTTTACTTTCTATACAGGTACGCTTTGAAAGCGGCGCTGCTTTTGGATCACTTTTGCGTCGAGCCGTGAAGGTCGCCTTGCGACTGCCGCTCTATCGTCGTACGCGCGTTGCGCGGCAGTGTCTGTACGTACGCAAGCTGCCTGCCTTCCTCGGGGAGTCGGGTTTTTTTTTTTTTTTTGTATCGGCTTTGCCTGTGCCTGTCGCCTCCTTGATGGCGTTTCCTTGGCTTCTTCCTGTTGGCAGCGGCGACGTGTTGTGTCTCTCTCTCTCCTTTGTTTTCGCTTTATGCTTTGGTCTCTCTCCCTCCTTTGTCCTCGCACCCTTCGCTTGTACGGTTGCGGAGGCGATAATGCCTGGCGCGGAAACGTACGCGTTATGCCTGCCGCCCCCCTTTCTCCTGCGCCTTTTATTTTTTTTTTTGTTTCGCGCTCCTCCGGGAGTTCTTTTCCTCTTCCCCTCGACGTGTGTTCGATGATTGCGACGACGCTTTCGTGGTGCGCGTGTTTACGCTTTAGGCGAGGGCGCGCTTTGGATGGGGGCGCGCTGGCGTCGGCTCAGCAGCAGCAGCAGCTAGGCGCGCACGCGGGCGACTCATTAGAACGCCCGGCGACGAGTCTGCCTTGCTTCATGGGGGCGTGCGCGCGTTTCTTTTTCTTGTTTACGGCTCTTAGCGCCAGCGGCGGATATATGCACGGCCACTCGATTGCAAGCGTCGCTGCTCTCCGTTCTGCTGCTGCTGCCGAAGCTGGTGGCGTGATCGGGCGCTTGCAAAAAGCCCGATCGTTCGGCTCCCCCCCCTCGTTTCCCGCCTGATTTGGCGCGAAGGCTGTCCTGAAACAAGCGCGCGAAAAAGAGAAGTGCGGCAGGTGCCGCCAGCGGTGCGAGTAGGGGCTGTTTGTACACGTGATTGCTGTGGCGGTGCTGTCATCGCCTATCACGCACCTACCCAGGCGAACGGTGATCGCCGAAGCAGGAGCGTGCCAGCGTTGCGGCAGCTTCTCGGGTGGGCGCCGCAATGATTTGCTCATCCCGCTCGGCGTGCGAGGGAGTTGATACGAGCATTTGTACCCTCAATAGCGCCACAACCGTCCCCTCGCGAGGTTTTTTTTTTTAATTCGCTGCTTGGATTTCGTGATGCAGGGCCGCATTCACACGCAAAGGAAGCGCGCAGATATTAACGCGGTAGAGTTATGAGCTCGTGTCGCAGAAAAGCCCGCGTCGTCGTCTTTGACCGTGTGCGAAACGTCCACTGAAAATCTCCTCAGAGGCAACCTAATGAGGGGCATGTGGGTCACCTAGGTCACTTGACCTTGTGGCGTCATCACAACCTGCCCACCGTGGTAGGTGGCAGTTAACGATCGCGGGAGGTTGCTCGGGAAGAGGGACTTGGGTTGCACAAGGCCCACCGGTAGCAGCACCTGCCATCGCAGGGCAGTGGCTCATCCCTAACCGTAGCACCATTGCGGAAGGAGTAGTGTGAGGGTTCCCGAGGACACGTGAATGTTAAGTTGAGAATGACGAAATTCCGCGTATATGGCTGTTAGCGGTCGCATTACTTGCACGCCACGCGGACCCAACACGCCAGCACGAGACACTTAACGCTCCTGCGCAGCGACCACGAGGCGTCCCTCATCCGGCTCACGAGGTGAGCGCTGAGCGGAACGACGCCTCGGGGGGACTGCTTTCGAGCCACGCTGACTGGGGATCGGCTGCACATCCATTCTGAAGCCTGTCTAAACACAGACCCCGTGGCCCAAGACATTCGACTCCGCGCCACATGAACCACGCGTTCACGAGGGCTGCCCGTGCCCGCATCCGTACTCCGACCTCCTAAATTTCCCAAGCCTCGGCATTACGCAAGCGAAGAACAACGACGTAACGTGAGCCGTCGACAGGCGCGCTGCGAGACTCCAGGCTTCGAGCGAGAGCAATTTCTGAGAGATACGAACGAGAGACGCCGACGAAACGAGACGCGTCAGCACGGTCCTCCCAGCTCTGCAGATCCTTCGAACATACTGCGTATTGATGACCCATTTCGTTTTACCATTGTATTCTTAAGCTCAAATAAAACAGTTTGTTTTTAATCGAGAAGAATCCGGCCACTTCTTCGCTGACATGGCCAATAACTCGTTAACTCTATCGCGTCATACCCTTAAGGCGGAGCTTAAGTATACCCTCCAATTCTTTATCTATTGTTCGTTCTTCACATTGATCACGTTTGCATGAACCCGACAGTAGCGCGTCGAGTCAGGGGATCGAGTCGAGCAAAGTCAACCCAAGTCGATTACTGCGTGTTTACATGAACTCGATTTTAGCGAGCTGAGACCGGTTAAACTGCAGCGACACCAAGCGTCGAGCAGGCAGCGGGAGAGGGCTGTGATAGCCTCCCCCCCCCCCCCCCCCCCCCCCCCCCAATATCGCGGAACGGCACCTCTGTCTCGGAGGCGCTACGGCGCAAGCGAATAGCAGGTTTTCATTTGTCATCTCCGCTCCCACCAACCCGACTCGATCCGGTTTACACGCCATCTGCCTTCGGGGTCGAGCCAGTCGATCCACCCCCTGCAGCGGAGTTGACTGCACTCGCTCCCTCGGCTGCGGTGTTTACATGAACCTGGTAACCGGTTTTCAACTCAACCCCTCAACTCAATCCCGTCATGTAAACGCGGCTATTGTGTAGCCGGCTTCCGTTTGTTCACTTTCCTACCTCCTCGTTACGCGCTGCCTTGCAACCCAGGCGTGCGCTGTTTCCTTAGGGCCTCCGAGGCCGCGTTTCCGTCGGGGCGCCGAAAAGGAGCGCGTCGCGTCCTTGCCTCGTTTGGAGGTCGCCGGTGGTGTGCGAGCCTTTGCGCGCTGGCCGCTGTTGCTTGATGGCTGCCGGCGAGCGTGGGAAGACGCTGCACAGGCGCGACCCGCTTTGCGTCACTAATTACGGCAGCCGGGGCTGAGAAATTAGCGAATCGGCTGGCTTTGTTCCTCCTTGTGCCCCCTCACCGTGGAGTGGAAAGAAAGCGATACTGAGAGGAAAGACGGGGCTGTCTGGCTGCGCGTGCATGGGGGGGCCCATCGCCCCTGCGCGATAAGTGAGGCGAGCCGCGAGGGACCGCGGAAAATAAGTGGGGGCGCTACATAAAGGCGCTCTGGTGTCGTCTCTGGACTATGGCCACGTCTTTCTTCCTTCTTTCACTGCCTCCTTTAGCCCTTCCCTTGCGGCGCGGTTCGGGTGTCCACCGAGATAACTTTAGGCAGTTACCGCGTCATTCCCTTTTCTCTAAAATTGATATTCATTTTAAAGCGAAAGCTTTACTGGCCGCGAACTTGCGATTTCGTCGTGGCGATGCTTCGAGGATGCACATGATGTCACAACGCGCGCCCCGCCGCGGATATTTCTCTCTATCGCTCGCTCCCTGGTCACTACTGCGCATGCGCCACTAGTTGCACTGAGCCACAGGTGTACCGCCGCTGCGCAGCGCCGCGCCTTTCCTCAAAATCCAACTTTCAATTTTCAGTTTTCTCTTCTTTCCCTCCGTCCTTTATACACCTTTGTTTACGGCGCGGTTCGGGTGTCCACCGAGATATGGGAGACGGTTACTGTGCCATTTCCTTTCCTCAAAAACCAAACAAAACGAGTGAACCGATGGCGTCCTTTGAGTTCATTGCTGTTGACAACTTTGCAAAGGCCGTTCATTTTCACGAAAGGAAAGGCGCACAAGCGGCTGCGTGGCGCAGTGGAGACCTCAATCTCGCTTTCATGAACGTGGCGCTGGTGTCCAACTGCAAAAGCTTGCTTTGATTCCGTTCCGCACACTGGATAGGCAGCGCGCCCTCCCTGCCACCCTGGGAGGTGGCGTGCAGTTAATGGTTGATCGCGAGAGATTGACCGCCAAATGAACGATGCTGCGGCCTAGCTTTTGCTGCAGTGCCGCATGTCATCCACAACGCTGTCAGCGCGAATGCATTCAGGCCACATCTCTGTCACCGCCGCCACATGTATCGAAGCACGCACGAATGAGTCGTCCGTATATCCAGGGGGCCAGTTATGCGCCCTTCCTTTGCTCAAAGCCATCGCCGTTGTCAACGCCAACGCAAATAACCACAGCGAATGCCGACATCGTTCGCCTTGTATAACATGGATTAGCTGAGCTAATCCACGTTAATTTTATGTTGTCTCTGTCATTTTCCAGCGCCGATAGGCTATCGCCTTTGCGGCACGGGTTTCTTTTCTGAACTGGAAGTGTGTGTGTGTGTGTGTGTGGGGGGGGGAGGTTGAAGGAGGGGGTGGGGTTGGGGCAGCGCCTCCTCTATACTATAGAGGAGGCACTGGTTGGGGACGTACGTTACGTGGCATTTGCGTATATCCTTGTCACGTTGTACGAGGCGTTACGCCGAGATACCCCTCCGCGAACGTGCGGATGAGAGACTATAGTGCCACGTTGCTGGAACAAGAATACATGCCAGTGAACAATGAGCAGTTACTGCGAGCTTGACTTGTAATTCATGTCTGCACACGAGTGAAACAATATTTGCAGGTATTCACAACTCGCGGGCAGTGAGCGCGCTGGGCACGCGGTAACCGCTCGAGTTCCACACGTCCCAACAGGAGGACTCTTCAGCCGTGTGTGAAGCTGAAGCTCCGAGCTCGTGCGTCGGCCCGCGCCTGCTCTGCTGGCTCGCTCCGCTCTGTGCGCGCGCGTTTTTTCCTAGCCCCGCGAAAGCGCAGTTCGTTCGGCACCCCCTTCCTTGCTCGGTTGTAAGCTCAGTGTGTGCAGCTTCTTCAGCGCCCGCGTCTTTGTTCTCCGAGCTGCGTCGCTCTCTCCTCTGCCACGGTTTTCTCCTGTAGTTGTTCCTTATCCCTTTGCGACTAATAGGAGTCTCATCCTCCTCGGCTGCCGCGAGATTGCAGCCAGAGAGAGGGGATAGCTGTTTCGTGTGTGCCCCCCCCCCCCCCCCTCCTTCGGTGTTGGCGTGGTCTTGGTCGTCCCGTTCCCTCTGCGGCGTGGCGTGCCCGCGAGTCGTGAAGCGAGGCAGCCCGTAGGGTCACGCCCCTCTCTGGCCGGCGCGCGGCCGATAGGCGTGACCCGCGCTGCGAAGCCCGGTGCCTGGTGGCGGACCCGCTTGGAGCGCGGCGTAGTACACGACGCGGGCACGCTCGTTTCCCGCGAGGTAGCTGCGGCTTGGCGCCCGTACCCCCCCCCCCCTCCCCTTTTCTTCCACCGCCGCGCGGGAACCTGTCCTGCGTACGCCGCCGCTCTCTTGTGCACTAGGCTCGACGCCAGTTATGCGCGGGCTTCGACTTTTTTTTAGCGCTCCGCGCCTCCCCCTTGCTTCATATCGAAGCGGTCGGCCTTCTAGTTTCAGCTCTTTCTGTGTTGTAGTCTCCTTATTTAACATTTGCGCGCAAATCTCTGGAAACTCTTTAAAAAGGAAGTTGAAGCCTCTTTCGGCGCGTATGGAAGTAGGAATGCCCTTGAAGCTTAGTATCGAAACTTAGAACGGTCACACCCGATGGTGCACTAAAAAAATCATACAAAAGAAAAATGACGGTCTTCTCGTGGCTCGTCCTCGCATCGTAGCGGCGGCCCGCTCGCATGGCGGCGCATACTCGCGAAAGCGTGCTTACGTGCGTATCGATGCGTA